>NC_057794.1:501246309-501469050 GCF_018294505.1 Triticum aestivum | reverse complement strand
GGGTCGCGGCTATAGGACGGGGTGAGCGGGGTGCCGGCGCGTGCGTCCATGGGTGCGGGTCGCCGGCGCCGGCGCGCGGGGCTTTGGAGGGGGAGAAGAAGAGCGCAGCGCGAGCGTCGTGTGTGCCGCGCGCGGAAGCGGGCGCCGCAAATACACCGCGCGACGTACCGCTTCCTAGCGCGCGCCCAACTGCTTATACCACGCACGCGGTTATTGCGCGCCCGCTGGAGCCATCCGCCGGGTTGCGCACGCTAAAACGGAGGATTTTGCGGCGCGGCGCCTGTTTTGCGCTCCTGTTGGAGATGCTCACACGGTTCCATTTCCAAAATCCAAACCCATCTTACATACAGCATGGTCCAATACTAACGTGAGATTTTAGTAGGGGGGTGGCTGAAAGTTTTATTATGTAAAACAAATATGTGCACAACACTTTCATTTGTTTTTTTTGCGAGTGAACACTTTCATTTGTTGAAACATGCTCAAATACTTTCTTTCGTTCTCATATCTTTTGCAAGGAAAAGGTTGATCGTATTCTACTTCAAACATCAAACAACTTTGGTCTATACGTATTATCATGCTTAACTACATGTACAATTTTATCCCATGGACCCCAATTTTTGATCCCATAGGAAGAAAACCACCTGCATGTGACATGAATGTATATCTATAACAAACAGCTCACCCAATCGATAACCATGCTATATTAGGCCAACAGTTACAAAACATAAAGAGTGTCCAAAAGTGGGTGGCCAACCATCAATGAGTACGGAAAAAATATGCATCGGCTTTTCTTGTGCATGGAACATTTTTGCTAAGTAAAAACCCACTGGGTGTTTATAGAAACAAATCATGCACATAATTCTACGACATTTAGTGCTAGCGAGGTACTATGTGAGATTTTAAGAGGACTTGTAGGCTGAAATAGTTATCTACATGAGGATATGTGTACATAATCGCCATTTCACGTAGGCACAAGAAATTGTCAGAATTGTAGGCACGAGAATATCAAAGAGAAATGATGACCTACTATGCGTGGCGATTTCACGTATAGCTTTAACCCACAACTACGAGCATGAAACATCAATTGTAGGCTCGTGGATCTGAAACTGGGAGGCTGCCATCGAGGGACCTGCGTCGCTGCCAACCACAAGCTCGTCCACCCTGAGCTCCGCGCCTCCGCCAACCTCTGCCGCCTGTTGCGTCGGCCGACGAGCTTGCTAGAGCAGCATGTTGCCACGCCCTTCTTCCTCCCCTCCTTCTTCTTCTCCTCTCCCTCCTAGTCTATCACCCTCCTCTCTCCTCTGCAGATCTTGGAAACCGCCCGATCTTGGCTTGTTGTCGTGCCTGGCCATGGCGCCGCTGCACGCCAGCAACCGCCCTACTCTCCCCTCGTCGGTCTGCAAGTGACCTCTTGTTGCGCTCGAAGAGATTGTCACAAGGGCCACGTTGCAAAGCTATCCTATGGTGAGTTGCTACGGGCTGTCCGATAAAAGGCAGATCTAACAGTTGCTGAGGCGGCAGATGACGCTAGAAAATCATTCGGTTGAGCGGAAGCATTTCCGTAAAAAAAAAATCAGCGAGGGCAATATTTTTAACATAAGAAAGTACTGGTCGTGAGTGACTGAAAAAATATTGGCGATGTTTATTTTATTGCACTCCCAACGCATCATATCTTGAAATGATATCTTTAGCAAAAAATTAGTGTATAGGTATAACTCTACCAATGCGTGCATCATATCTTAAGATTATATCTTAAGCATTAAATGAGCGTATTCATATAGCTCTACCAATGCATGCATAACTCTATCAATGCATGCATCATATCAAGATTATATCTTCTGCATTAGATGAGTGTGTAGATACAACTCTATCAATGCATGCATCATACCTTATAGATACAACTATACCGATGAACTATATCTCAAATATTGCTAAAAAGAACTATATCTCAAATACACTACAATGTTAATATGCTAGTATAATCTATATTAAATGAAGCCTAGTGTACATGTAACACTAAGATATAGTGCATTGATAAAGTTATTATATATAATCTATATTAAATGTAGTAGTCTTAGGGCGGTGCCACTGATTTCCAAGAACAACTGTGGCTGGTGGCACGTACTCCGCCTCCTCTTTAAAACCCCTCACACAAACCGATTCCCGTTCATCGAAGCAAAACATCACAGACAATCCGCCATCGTGCTAGCCCGCTCCCCTCACATCACATCAACACTTGCCCTGCCTTGCACCTATGGCACCCACGGCGGCCGAATCACGTCTGCTCCTGGTTGTGATCATCCTTGCGACCTTCGCGTCGACCCTTCTGCTGACGCCAGTGGCGGCGAACCAGGACGTGGACCCTTGAAGAACTGGGACCCGAGCCTGGTGGACGCCTGCACCTGGTCCCACATCACCTGCGACCGCAATAACAACCGCGTCACCCGCATGCAAGTGCACTTGGATACCTCCATTCCCATACGCGCGACTCTGATTTAGTCCCTGTGTGTGCCTCCGGCACTCATCTACTCCCTCCGTTTCTAAATATAAGTTTTTGTAGAGATTACACAATAGACTACATACGAAGCAAAATGAGTGAATCTATACTCTAAAATGCATCTGTATACATCCGTACGTGGTTTATAGTGAAATCTCTACAAGGACTTATATTTAGTAACGGAGGGAGTAATTACTAGGGTAAACATTTCTTTGTTTTAACAGAGATCTTAACAAAATGAACCTGTCCGGACCTCTGGCGCCGGAGCTCGGCAAACTTGACCGGCTACAATATTTGTGAGCCTCTAACCCAGTTTATCTCTGCCTGTGACAACTTACTAGTGATTCTGTTAACGCACGCTTCCGGAAAGGGTTGTATTGACCGACTCTTCTGGCATCTGATCAACAGGGAAATCGATCACAACCGTTTGACAGGGCCAATCCCAAGGGAGCTGGCTGGGCTGTCCAGCCTGAAACACGCGTAAGTGGAGAGCTCAGCTTTCATGTATTCTTCTCTGCATTCCAATTGTCATCCGCGCACTTCGTGTCATGTCCAACCCGCGTTTCGCTTGCAGGGATTTCTCGAACAACAACCTCTGCGGGCCGATTCCGACCACTGGAGCGTTTCGGCGCATACCTCGGAGTAGGTACGTACGGTACTAGCACATCCGCCTTCAGTATGCAACGACCTGTTCTGATAATCAAGTTGATGCTGTACAAGTGTACATGTATTGCTTCCACCACTGCTCGTGAGCGCTGACCATGCATGCATCTCCATTCTCCATTGTTGATATGGTGCAGCTTTGCCAACAACCCGCGTCTGGGCAGGAAGTGCTAGATGGCGCCGGTGGCCGGCGTGAAATAAACTGGTGGTGGCATGCAGTTGTAGCTGGCGAAGTGGCGGCGGCGGTTCATGTTGATAGTAGCTGTGTGTGCGTGTGTATGTGTGTGTGCCAGACCAGACAGGTTGATTAGTTTCTGCTTTGTACAAGCCGAGATAGATGTGGTCGTTGCCGTGAGATCGATTACATCCCGTAATAAAATCGCTAACTGATCCTCCATCCTATTTATCTTTTCTTTCTCCGGAGGGTGGCGAAGACTCGCACGGATCTTGCCGATGAGTACCGTCTGAAGCTGGAGCTCATGGAAACCAAGGTTGAAGGCAGGACCGTCACCCTTAAGGCAAAGCTGAATGAAGCGGAGCAGCACGAGAGCGCCGCCAAGGCAGCTAAGGCTTTGGCCCAGGCTGACTTGGTCTCCACACGCGCCGACTTGCTCTCACTTCAGCGGCAGATCGATGGTGCCGCGTCCCTCGCGAAGAAGAATGCGGATGAGGCGTGCCGTCGGCGGACGCTGCAGCGCGAGCATGCTTCTATGCTCCAGGGCTCTCAAGGTGAGGGCCAACCGAGTCTTGAGCATCATCTGCGACGAGAGCATCCCCCACCTGCGCGAGAAAGATTACGTCGGCTACCTCCGCTTCTTCACCGAGGTCCTGAGGTCGCAGACGTCCTTCTGAGGCAAGCTCTTCGGGGCTCGCGAGGTTTTTAGGTCTCCCGAGGGTCTTGCTGGCTCGCCCAAGAGAGCCTCGCGAGGAACGAATGTCGTACTACGGCTGGGTATGCGCAGTGATCCTACGGTGATTGCATCCTTGGCCTGGGGGCCTTGCCGTCGGCCAGGCCAACCTGAGCGTGCTTCGTGTGCCATACCACGCCCAGCCCCCACTCGCGAGGCGCTCGCAAGGGATCAGGTGCGAGCCCTCAGAAAACATGCAACCAGAAGGCGAGAAACCGACACAATCAAGAAAAAATCCCGCGGTTTTGATAACACAAAGAGAACTTCAAATCTCAATCCAAAAGGCGGTGAATCAGGTTACAGAAAATGGGGCGAAAGCAAACAACCACGTCCGACACCTAGCTAGTCTTCTTGTCTTCTCACCAGCGCAGAGCTAAGTGCTTTCACTGGGTGTGAGCATAGTCATTGGGGGACAGTATCGACGGCCAGTGCGGAGCATGGTGCTTCCATTTGAACGTGGGTGGGAGCCACCGTGAGGCCCGAGGGCGGCACTCAGGAGACTCCGGGGCGTGTACAACTCTATTCATTATTACGTGAGAGTGTCACGAGCGGAGACCATCACAGGCGCGAGCCTTGCTTCATATCGTCAGACGAGGGCCCAGCCCTACGCCTCCCCCGACCACCATTGGGGCGTCAGGAAACTAGGACGAGACCAAGGGGCAAGGGGGACGCTGGCGGTACCCTCGGCGACCACGGGCCCTCTGCCGGGGGGAAGGGCTCGCCAGCGCCTTCCCAGGCAGAGGACCTACATCCGTGCAGCGCCTTGCTCCATGCGGCGTGGGGGAGGCCCTGGCTCCGGGCCCCTCCCGCGCAGCCCCCAGTGCGCCTCTCCCGACTGGAGTGTAGCCGTCACCCGGGGGTCTCTGGCCGCTGCTATGGCCTGGTTCACCTGCGGTCCATGGTTAGCGTAAGCATGCTCCTGAGATACTGGCTGTACCCAATGGTTATTGTCGTTGAAGGGGTCGGCGAAGCTTCCTGGCGCCTCGTGGAAAGCCTCAGCCTCTTGCGTCCCTTTTGTCCAGCCTGGCTCAGGGAACGAGCCGAGGCCTTCCCCTGATGTGTACTCCAGGTCCATCATGTGAGGCACGTAGGCGTCTGGGGTTGCTGTGCTAGGGCCATCGCCTGGGTGCCCCGCGCCATGGGCCACCGGGCACGGCGCCTGGCACTGTTGTCCATGGGGTGACATCCCGTCGCGGCCCCGCAGGGGACCGCCAGAGCTTGCCTCGCCTGGAGGCGGCGCTGTTGTGGTAGGACGAGCGGCGTCGCGGGCCATGTTGATGCTGTCGGGTCCCCCAGGCGCTCCGGGGGGCGCGCGGGCACGCCAGGGTCCGGGGGGCGCGCGGGCACGCCGGGGTCCGGCGCGTGCCCCTGCCACAACCTGCGGCATGGGCAGGGTGCAGAAGGGTGCCGCTCCCCTGCATGTGGTGTCAAGCAGCTCGGCGACCCGCTCCAGCAGGGCGTCGTGACCGCCCTCCGCCAACCTGCAGTGCAGCAGCTCTCGCGCCACGATGAGCGCAACCCGCATGTTCGCCTGCTCCCGACGAGTGTGTCGTGCTGTTGCCGCGGCGTAGCCCGAAGATCGTGTGGTGGCGCGCGTATGCCGTGGTGCGAGAGCGGATGGCGCCGACCTGCACCGCCCTGTCCGGCAGTGTTGGGCGGCGCACGGGATGCCTGGAGCGCGGAGTGAAGGTCTTCTTGGGCGGAAGGCGCTGCCCGGATGGGCCAAGAAGCCCAGTGCTCGGCATGAGCCCTCGGATCGTCGGCCATCGGAGCTATGGGGCGATGGCGGGCCGACTGGAAGAAGAGAAGCTCCAACACACCCCTACATGGCGCACTAAATGTCGGATTCGGGGTTCCACAGACCATTGAGAGGTTCGAACACTGGGGTGCGTGCGAAGAACTCGTCCTCCCCATTCTGCCCACGCATCCATTCCATGGCCTAGCTCGACGAACTAAATGGACAAGAGACACGGAAGTTTACCTAGGTTCGGGCCACCTTGTGGTGTAAAACCCTACTCCTGCTTTGTGGTGGATTGGCCTCGAGGGGCTGAGGATGGACTAGTACAAAGGTGGAACAGCCTCAGGAGGAGTGGTGCTCTTGTGCTTGATGAGCTGATGGGTGTGAGGATGATCTGAATAATCCTTCCTCTTCTATGGTGATGGTTAGGTCCTATTCATAGTGGCCTTGGTCCTCTTCTCAAATGTAAGGCGGGAAGGGAACCCACAACGGTCAAATTCGAAGGGGGCAACTAGTACAAGTTATCCTGACAAAAATAGTCTTCGCCTGCAAAAGCTCCTGGTCATGACACCACGGTGGGCTACGCGATGACCTCCGTCCTGTCGTCCTGGTGGTCTTGGTCTTGTTACACCGAAATTGAAATCTTTGCTTAATTCCTCGGGACTCCGCGCCTGCGCTTGCCTCCTTAGCACAAAAGAGAAAACTGGTACACTGGACCCGCTGACGCCCGCCTGGCCTTGGTCGTCATGGTTCACGTCATATGAATCTCGCGAGGTGCACCTTGCATTGATATCTCCGTTCTTCGGGAGCCAGCCTAGCGAGGCTGCCTCAGGGAGGTTTTGGTATCGTCCGCCTCGCGAGGCTTGACCCCTCGCGAGGGTCTTGGGTTGTTGTTGTTGAAGCTGGGCCGTACCAGACCGTTAATTGAGCCATGTCATGGGCCGCATGCATGCAAGTCTCGATACCCCCGTTTTCAGGACGCCAACAAGAATAGTGTGTCATCGGCTCGTCTCTGCTAACCTGGGGCCCTTGGGGTATTTATAGGCAGCGAGAAGCTGAGGAAATTCTGGGGCCCTTGAAAAATTCATTAATTAGCTTAAGAATTGGGGTCTTAGGCTCATAGGAATTTGGGGCAATCAATTGCTGAAGACTGAAGAAGACGATGACGGCTGGGAGACGAACGAGCCGGCTGCGTTTTCTCGGAGAGAACTAAGGAAAGGGGATCTTGGATTGCGTTTGTGCCGGACTTTGCTTCCTCTCTCTTCATGGGCTGGGCCTGCTTTCTTTGTGTACTAGATCTTTTTAGTAATATATATATACTAGTAGTACACCCGTGCATTGCTACGGGCTACAATGCATACAAATAAATCACACAAATGGTCATATTCAAGGTCAAATCTTATTCCTCATACATCCGAGCATGTTAGGACATTAAGCAAGCTCCACAAAATTTAACCGTCTGGATAGTACGGACCCCCCCCACCCCCCACACGTGCGTTACTACGGGCTACAATGCATACAAATAAATCACACAAATAGTCATATCCAAAGTCAAATCTTATTCCTCATACATCCGAGCATGTTAGGACATTAAGCAAGCTCCACAAAATTTAACCGTCTGGATAGTCCGGACCCCCCCCCCCCCACACACACTCCCACACGTGCGTTGCTACGGGCTACAATGCATACAAATAAATCACACAAATAGTCATATCCAAGGTCAAATCTTATTTCTCATACATCCGAGCATGTTAGGACATTAAGCAAGCTCCACAAAATTTAACCGTCTGGATAGTCTGGACCCCCCCCCCCACCCCCCACCCGTGCGTTGCTACGGGCTACAATGCATACAAATAAATCACACAAATAGTCATATCCAAGGTCAAATCTTATTCCTCATACATCCGAGCATGTTAGGACATTAAGCAAGCTCCACAAAATTTAACCGTCTGGATAGTCCGGACCCCCCCCCCCACACACACAAATCCAACCCATATATTATCCCAACATGCGGTCCCAACACGAAAACCCTATCCCACGACGCACACTTACCTTTCTTGTTGGACATTCCACTTACCGCTCGGATTCCCGTCTTAACAGGACATTTCTCGCTGGGGCCCTCGTTATTAACTCTTGAAGCAACCAACAACCCTTCTATCCTAACCAAAAAAATTGTACGGCTTGATGAAAATAATATATGGACCGCTCGCTCATGCTGTTTGTTGCAAAGAATCTCACATGAAATGTTATACATATGTCACATTGGTTCACTATCCTATCTATAATGTCGTGACAGTAGTTTAGAAACTCTCCTAGCACTCCAAATATCGGCAACAAAATCACCAAATATATAGCATCCGCAGCTACCATCAAATAGGACACTAAACAACATTTGCAGCAAGCAATCAATTTATGCACCAAGCACACTGTGCAGAAGCAACAAGCTATCAAGATTTCTTCTACTCACAGAACTGACATATGTGACTAACTCTGTAAGAAGCTTTGCCTTCAGGACCTAAAAATGGTGTAGTCCCATCACTACTTCAGCCGCTCTCTGATCTCAATAGAAAACATGGAGATCGTCTAAAAAACATAGTACACTTCGGCTGCACTTAAATAAGCTTGCTAAAAAGAAACTTCTCAAGTGACGTAAGAAAAAATATAAGTAACTTCCACTTGACAGTCGCATCATTTGACTTATAGATTTTCAGTTAGCATGGCAACTGAAGTGAGTCTATTGATTAAATTACATAGTTCATTGTTAAATGCTAAACATAGATTTAGAAGAGTTTCCAATGCTCATCTGTCAAATATGCTACTGTATACTTAGAGCATCTCCACCCCCCCCCCCCCGAGGAGCCTTTTTTCTCTGCCGGCGATGCAAAAAGGGCAAAAAATGGTCCAGCCGTGCCCCCAAGCCCCCCCCCCCCCAAACAATTTCAAAAAGGCTCACCTTGTATCCACTGCTAGTAGTGTCTATAAAAGAGCTCTTTGTCCCTACATCGGCGAGTTAATACTTTGATCTCTACCAACTGGAAGCACATATAACTATATTTAAAAACAGGAACATCTGCTATCTTCATGAGTAAATAAACAGTAAAAAAGTAGATGACCAAACCCAAATATTTTCATGAATGTTACAGGTCATTTTTGTTAATGTGTAAGTACATCAAACATGTTCTAACAAGCAGGAAAATTGTAGAAACATTCAAATGATGAGCAGTTCCTAATTCCTATCATGGAATCACTGCATGATGCATTGCACTGAGCACCTTCTGTGTGATATGGAGATGGGCAGATGCAAAGATCAAGGAATTAAAATTCGAAAAGAATAAATAAGCTATCAGTAAGCCAATAGAAATCGACACAGAAAAAATAAATAAGTTTACTTCAGTAGCCGATAGGGATCGACGCATTTGGAGACATAACTACCACAACAAAGATTCCATCGTTGTAATAATAGCCTTAGTGCTGAATTATACTCCTTAAAATATGTCTCGGGCATTTTCTTCAAGTACCTTGTAGGCAAAAAGAATGACAATGATTCTAGGGAATGAAATTCTCTCGCAAATAATCTGACTTGTGTTGGAAATATGCCCTAGAGGCAATAATAAAAGTATTATTATTATATTTCCTTGTTCATGATAATTGTCTTTTATTCATGCTATAACTGTATTATCCGGAAATCGTAATACACGTGTGAATACATAGACCACAATATGTCCCTAGTGAGCCTCTAGTTGACTAGCTCGTTGTGATCAACAGATAGTCATGGTTTCCTGGCTATGGACATTGGATGTCGTTGATAACGGGATCACATCATTAGGAGAATGATGTGATGGACAAGACCCAATCCTAAGACTAGCACAAAAGATCGTGTAGTTCATTTGCTAGAGCTTTGCCAATGTCAAGTATCTCTTCCTTTGACCATGAGATCGTGTAACTCCTGGATACCGTAGGAGTGCTTTGAGTGTATCAAACGTCACAACGTAACTGGGTGACTATAAAGGTGCACTACAGGTATCTCCGAAAGTATCTATTGTTTTATGCGGATCGAGACTGGGATTTGTCACTCCGTGTAAACGGAGAGGTATCTCTGGGCCCACTCAGTAGGACATCATCATATGCGCAATGTGACCAAGGAGTTGATCACGGGATGATGTGTTACGGAACGAGTAAAGTGACTTGTCGGTAACGAGATTGAACAAGGTATTGGATACCGACGATCGAATCTCGGGCAAGTAACATATCGATAGACAAAGGGAATTGAATACGGGATCGATTGAGTCCTTGACATCGTGGTTCATCCGATGAGATCATCGTGGAACATGTGGGAGCCATCATGGGTATCCAGATCCCGCTGTTGGTTATTGACCGGAGAACGTCTCGGTCATGTCTACATGTCTCCCGAACCCGTAGGGTCTACACACTTAAGGTTCGATGACGCTAGGGTTATAAAGGAAGCTTGTATGTGGTAACCGAATGTTGTTCGGAGTCCCGGATGAGATCCCGGACGTCACGAGGAGTTCCGGAATGGTCCGGAGGTAAAGATTTATATATAGGAAGTCCTGTTTCGGCCATCGGGACAAGTTTCGGGGTCATCGGTATTGTACCGGGACCACCGGAAGGGTCCCGGGGGCCCACCGGGTGGGGCCACCTGCCCCGGGGGGCCACATGGGCTGTAGGGGGTGCGCCTTGGCCTACATGGGCCAAGGGCACCAGCCCCTAGAGGCCCATGCGCCAAGATAAAGGAAAAAGGGGAGAGTCCTAAAGGGGGAAGGCACCTCCGAGGTGCCTTGGGGAGGATGGACTCCTCCCCATCCTTAGCCGCACCCCTTCCTTGGAGGAGGGGGCAAGGCTGCGCCCTCCCCCTCTCCCTTGGCCCTATATATAGTGGGGAAAAGGAGGAGCAATCAGACCTAAGGCCTTTGGTTGCCTCCATCTCCCTCCCGTGACACATCTCCTCTCCCGTAGATGCTTAGCGAAGCTCTGCGGGATTGCCACGCTCCTCCACCACCACCACGCCGTTGTGCTGCTGTTGGATGGAGTCTTCCTCAACCTCTCCCTCTCTCCTTGCTGGATCAAGGCGTGGGAGACGTCACCGGGCTGTACGTGTGTTGAACGCGGAGGTGCTGTGCGTTCAGCACTTGATCATCGGTGATCTGAATCACGACGAGTACGACTCCATCAACCCCGTTCACTTGAACGCTTCCGCTTAGCGATCTACAAGGGTATGTAGATGCACTCTCCTCTCTCTCTTTCTACTCGTTGCTGGTCTCTCCATAGATAGATCTTGGTGATACGCGTAGGAAAATTTTGAATTTCTGCTACGTTCCCCAACAGTGGTATCAGAGCTAGGTTTATTGCGTAGATTCTTTGCACGAGTAGAACACAAAGTAGTTGTGGGCGTTGATGTTGTTCAATATGCTTACCGTTACTAGTCCAATCTTGTTTCGGCGGTATTGTGGGATGAAGCGGCCCGGACCGACCTTACACGTACTCTTACGTGAGACCGGTTCCACCGACAAACATGCACTAGTTGCATAAGGTGGCTGGCGGGTGTCTGTCTCTCCCACTTTAGTCGGATCGGATTCGATGAAAAGGGTCCTTATGAAGGGTAAATAGCAATTGGCATATCACGTTGTGGTTCATGCGTAGGTAAGAAACGTTCTTGCTAGAAACCCATAGCAGCCACGTAAAACATGCAACAACAATTAGAGGACGTCTAACTTGTTTTTGCAGGGTATGCTATGTGATGTGATATGGCCAAAAGGATGTGATGAATGATATGTGATGTATGAGATTGGTCATGTTCTTGTAATAGGATTCACGACTTGCATGTCGATGAGTATGACAACCGGCAGGAGCCATAGGAGTTGTCTTTATTTTTTGTATGACCTGCGTGTCATTGAAGAACGCCATGTAAACTACTTTACTTTATTGCTAAACGCGTTAGTCATAGAAGTAGAAGTAGTCGTTGGCGTGACAACTTCATGAAGACACGATGATGGAGATCATGATGATGGAGATCATGGTGTCATGCCGGTGACAAGATGATCATGGAGCCCCGAAGATGGAGATCAATGGAGCTATATGATATTGGCCATATCATGTCACAACTATATAATTGCATGTGATGTTTATTATGTTTATGCATCTTATTTGCTTAGAACGACGGTAGTAAATAAGATGATCCCTCATTAAAATTTCAAGAAGTGTTCTCCCCTAACTGTGCACCGTTGCTACAGTTCGTCGTTTCGAAGCACCACGTGATGATCGGGTGTGATAGATTCTTACGTTCACATACAACGGGTGTAAGACAGTTTTACACAGCGAAAACACTTAGGGTTAACTTGACGAGCCTAGCATGTACAGACATGGCCTCGGAACACGGAGACCGAAAGGTCGAGCATGAGTCGTATAGTAGATACGATCAACATGAAGATGTTCACCGACGTTGACTAGTCCGTCTCACGTGATGATCGGACACGGCCTAGTTGACTCGGATCATGTAATCACTTAGATGACCAGAGGGATGTCTATCTGAGTGGGAGTTCATAAGATGAACTTAATTATCTTGAACATAGTCAAAAGACCCTTTGCAAATTATGTCGTAGCTCGCGCTATAGTTCTACTGTTTAGATATGTTCCTAGAGAAAATTATAGTTGAAAGTTGAAAGTAGCGATTATGCGGACAGTAGAAAGCTTATGTCCTTAATGCACTGCTCAATGTGCTGAACCCCAAACGTCGTTTGTGGATGTTGCGAACATCGGACATACACGTTTTGATAACTACATGATAGTTCAGTTAAATGGTTTAAGTAGAGGCACCAAAGACGTTTTCGAAACGTCACGGAACATATGAGATGTTTCGAGGGCTGAAATTGGGATTTCAGGCTCGTGCTCACGTCAAGAGGTATAAGACCTCCGATGATTTTCTTAGCCTGCAAACTAAGGGAGAAAAGCTCAATCGTTGAGCTTGTACTCAGATTGTCTGAGTGCAACAATCACTTGAATCGAGTGGGAGTTGATCTTCCAGATGAGATAGTGATGTTTCCCCAAAGTCATTGCCACCAAGCTGCTAGAGCTTCGTGATGAACTATAACATATCAGGGATAGATATGATGATCCTTGAAATATTCGTGATGTTTGACACCGCGAAAGTAGAAATCAAGAAGGAGCATCAATCGTTGATGGTTGGTGAAACCACTAGTTTCAAGAAGGGTAAGGGAACAAAGGGATACTTCATGAAACGGCAATTCAGCTGCTGCTCTAGTGAAGAAACCCAAGGTTGAACCCAAACCCGAGACTAAGTGCTTCTGTAATAAGGGGAACAACCACTGGAGCAGCATTACCCTAGATACTTGGTAGATGAGAGGGCTGGCAAGGTCGATAGAAGTATATTGGATATACATTATGTTAATGTGTACTTTACTAGTACTCCTAGTAGCACCAGGGTATTAGATACCGGTTCGGTTGCTAAGTGTTAGTAACTCGAAATAAAAGCTACGGAATAAAACGGAGACTAGCTGAAGGTGAGCTGACGATATGTGTTGGAAGTGTTTCCAAGTTTGATGTGATCAAACATCGCACGCTCCCTCTACCATCAAGATTAGTATTAAACCAGAATAATTATCATTTGGTGTTTGCGTTGAGCATAGACATGATTGGATTATGTCTATCGCAATACGGTTATTCATTTAAGGAGAATAATGGTTACTCTATTTTGAATAATACCTTCAATGGTCTTGCACCTAAAGGAATGGTTTATTGAATCTCGGTCGTAGTGATACACATTTTCATGCCAAAAGATATAAGATAGTAATGATAGTACCACTTACTTGTGGCACTGCCATGTAAGTCATAATGGTATAAAACGCATGAAGAAGCTCCATGTTGATGGATCTTTGGACTCACTCGGTTTTGAAAAGTTTGAGACATGCGAACCATGTCTATTGGTATATATGCATGAAGAAACTCCATGCAAATGGATTGTTTGGACTCACTTGATTTTGAATCACTTGAGATATGCAAATCATACCACATGGACAAGATGACTGAAAAGCCTCACTTTCAGTAAAATGGAACAAGATAGCAACTTGTTGGAAGCAACACATTTTGATGTGTGCAGTCCAATGAGTGCTGAGGCATGCAGTGAATATCGTTATGTTCTTACTTCACAGATGATTCGAGTAGATGTTGAGAATATTTACTTGATGAAACACAAGTCTGAATTATTGAATGGTTCAAGTAATTTCAGAGTGAAGTAGAAGATCATTGTGACAAGAGGATAAAATGTCTATGATATGATCATAGAGATGAATATCTGAGTTACGAGTTTTGGCACACAATTAAGACATTGTGGAAATTGTTTCACAATTAATACCGCCTGGAACATCATAATGTGATGGTGTGTCCGAACATCATAGTTGCACCCTATTGGATATGGTGCGTACCATGATGTCTCTTATCGAATTACCACTATCGTTCATGGGTTAGGCATTAGAGACAACCACATTCACTTTAATAGGGCACCACGCAATTCCGATGAGATGACACCGTATGAATTATGGTTTAGAGAAACCTAAGTTGTCGTTTCTTAAAAGTTTGGGGCTGCGACGCTTATATGAAAAAGTTTCAGGTTGATAAGCTCGAACCCAAAGCGGATAAAATGCATCTTCATAGGAAACCCAAAACAGTTGGGTATACCTCCTAATTCAGATCCGAAAGCAATATGGATTGTTTCTAGAATCGGGTCCTTTCTCGAGGAAAAGTTTCTCTCGAAAGAGTTGAGTGGGAGGATGGTGGAGACTTGATGAGGTTATTGAACCGTCTCTTCAACTAGTGTGTGGCAGGGCACAGGGAGATTGTTCCTGTGGCACCTACACCAATTGAAGTGGAAGCTTATGATATTGATCATGAAACTTCGGATCAAGTCACTACCAAACCTCGTAGGACGACAAGGACACGTACTACTTCGGAGTGGTAAGGTGATCCTGTCTTGAAGGTCATGTTGCTAGACAACAATGAACCTATGAGCTATGGAGAAGCGATGGTGGGCCCGAATTCCGACAAATGGTTAGAAGCCATGAAATCCGAGATAGTATCCATATATCAGAACAAAGCATGGACTTTGGTGGACTTGCCCGATGATCGGCAAGTCATTAAGATAAATGGATCTTTAAGAAGAAGACGGACGTGGATGGTAATGTCACCGTCTATGAGGCTCGACTTGTGGCGAAGAGTTTTTCACAAGTTCAAGGAGTTGACTACGATGAGATTTTCTCACTCGTAGCGATGCTTAAAGTCCGTCGGAATCATGTTAGCATTAGCTGCATTTATGAAATCTGGCAGATGGATGTCAAGACAAGTTTCCTTACCAGTTTTTCGTAAGGAAAGGTTGTATGCAATACAATCAGAAAAGTTTTGTCGATCCTAAGGATGCTAAAAGGTATGCTAGCTCCAGCGATCCTTCTAAGGACTGGAGTAAGCATCTCGGAGTTGGAATGTACGCTTTGATGAGATGATCAAAGATTTTGGATTTATACAAAGTTTATGAGAAACTTGTATTTCCAAAGAAGTGAGTGGGAGCACTATAGAATTTCTGATGAGTATATGTTGTTGACATATTGATGATCAGAGATGATGTAGAATTTCTAGAAAGCATATAGGGTTATTTGAAAGGTGTTTTTCAATAGAAAACCTGGATTAAGCTACTTGAACATTGAGCATCAAGATCTATAAGGATAGATCAAAATGCTTAATAATACTTTCAAATGAGCACATACCTTGACATGATCTTGAAGGTGTTCAAGATGGATCAGTCAAAGAAGAAGTTCTTGCCTGAGTTGTAAGGTACGAAGTTAAGACTTAAATCTCGACCTCGGCAGAATAGAGAGAAAGGACGAAGGTCGTCCCCTATGCTTTAGACGTAGGCTCTTCAGTATGCTATGCTGTGTACCGCACCTGAAGTGTGCCTTGCCATGAGTCAGTCAAGGGGTACAAGAGTGATCCAAGAATGGCTCACAGGACAGCGGTCAAAGTTATCCTTAGTAACTAGTGGACTAAGGAATTTTCTCGATTATGGAGGTGGTAAAAGAGTTCGTCGTAAAGGTTACGACGATGCAAGCTTGACACCTATCCGGATAGCTCTGAGTAGAGAGACCGGATACATATAATGGAGCAATAATTTAGAATAGCTCCAAGTAGAACAGTTGTTTGGAATAGCTCCAAATAGAGCGTGGTAGCTGCATCTAGGAGATGACATAAAGATTTGTAAAGCACACACGGATCTGAAAGGTTCAGACCCGTTGACTAAAACCTCTCTCACAAGCAACATGATCAAACATAAAACTCATTGAGTGTTAATCACATAGTGATGTGAACTAGACTACTGACTCTAGTAAACTCTTGGGTATTAGTCACATGGCGATGTGACCTGTGAGTGTTAATCACATGGCGATGTGAACTAGATTATTGACTCTAGTGCAAGTGGGAGACTGTTGGAAATATGCCCTAGAGGCAATAATAAAAGTATTATTATTATATTTCCTTGTTCATGATAATTGTCTTTTATTCATGCTATAACTGTATTATCCGGAAATCGTAATACACGTGTGAATACATAGACCACAATATGTCCCTAGTGAGCCTCTAGTTGACTAGCTCGTTGTGATCAACAGATAGTCATGGTTTCCTGGCTATGGACATTGGATGTCGTTGATAACGGGATCACATCATTAGGAGAATGATGTGATGGACAAGACCCAATCCTAAGACTAGCACAAAAGATCGTGTAGTTCATTTGCTAGAGCTTTGCCAATGTCAAGTATCTCTTCCTTTGACCATGAGATCGTGTAACTCCTGGATACCGTAGGAGTGCTTTGGGTGTATCAAACGTCACAACGTAACTGGGTGACTATAAAGGTGCACTACAGGTATCTCCGAAAGTATCTATTGTTTTATGCGGATCGAGACTGGGATTTGTCACTCCGTGTAAACGGAGAGGTATCTCTGGGCCCACTCGGTAGGACATCATCATATGCGCAATGTGACCAAGGAGTTGATCACGGGATGATGTGTTACGGAACGAGTAAAGTGACTTGCCGGTAACGAGATTGAACAAGGTATTGGATACCGACGATCGAATCTCGGGCAAGTAACATACCGATAGACAAAGGGAATTGAATACGGGATCGATTGAGTCCTTGACATCGTGGTTCATCCGATGAGATCATCGTGGAACATGTGGGAGCCATCATGGGTATCCAGATCCCGCTGTTGGTTATTGACCGGAGAACGTCTCGGTCATGTCTACATGTCTCCCGAACCCGTAGGGTCTACACACTTAAGGTTCGATGACGCTAGGGTTATAAAGGAAGCTTGTATGTGGTAACCGAATGTTGTTCGGAGTCCCGGATGAGATCCCGGACGTCACGAGGAGTTCCGGAATGGTCCGGAGGTAAAGATTTATATATAGGAAGTCCTGTTTCGGCCATCGGGACAAGTTTCGGGGTCATCGGTATTGTACCGGGACCACCGGAAGGGTCCCGGGGGCCCACCGGGTGGGGCCACCTGCCCCGGGGGGCCACATGGGCTGTAGGGGGTGCGCCTTGGCCTACATGGGCCAAGGGCACCAGCCCCTAGAGGCCCATGCGCCAAGATAAAGGAAAAAGGGGAGAGTCCTAAAGGGGGAAGGCACCTCCGAGGTGCCTTGGGGAGGATGGACTCCTCCCCATCCTTAGCCGCACCCCTTCCTTGGAGGAGGGGGCAAGGCTGCGCCCTCCCCCTCTCCCTTGGCCCTATATATAGTGGGGAAAAGGAGGAGCAATCAGACCTAAGGCCTTTGGTTGCCTCCCTCTCCCTCCCGTGACACATCTCCTCTCCCGTAGATGCTTAGCGAAGCTCTGCGGGATTGCCACGCTCCTCCACCACCACCACGCCGTTGTGCTGCTGTTGGATGGAGTCTTCCTCAACCTCTCCCTCTCTCCTTGCTGGATCAAGGCGTGGGAGACGTCACCGGGCTGTACGTGTGTTGAACGCGGAGGTGCTGTGCGTTCAGCACTTGATCATCGGTGATCTGAATCACGACGAGTACGACTCCATCAACCCCGTTCACTTGAACGCTTCCGCTTAGCAATCTACAAGGGTATGTAGATGCACTCTCCTCTCTCTCTTTCTACTCGTTGCTGGTCTCTCCATAGATAGATCTTGGTGATACGCGTAGGAAAATTTTGAATTTCTGCTACGTTCCCCAACAACTTGTATTGTAAATTCACCTAGCTGTATGAAAATCAAAACCAATCATTAAATAGGTTATCCAAAGAATTGATAAACAGACTTTAAGAGCGAAAGTGTTTTAACCTGAACTTCCAAGAAATCATCAAAGCAGAAGTGGCTTCCCTCCCATCAATAAACTTCCAGGTGAACAGGAGAAGCATGACCATGGACAATCATACCTGAATACCTTAATAGAGAGTCATAACTGTCCTGACAATAGCACATCTCTTTGTCCCTCCTATATTCTTCAATCACATCAGAATACTAAAATTGACCATATATCATTTTCAAGAGAACAAGAATGATCGATCAAACAATTGGTCTAATTCAAAAGTTTGTGTCCTTCATTCTCATAATCGTCAGTCTTCTTAACCAACTTCTTCTTGCAATACAACATCTTTCTCCCAGCCCTCAACCCCATCCATCTGTTGGGTTTCGTAGTAATTTCAAAAATTTTCCTACGCGCACACAGGATCATGTGATGCATAGCAACGAGAGGAGAGTGTTGTCTACGTACCCAACGCAGACCAACTGCGGAAGCGATGACACGACGTAGAGGAAGTAGTCGTACGTCTTCACGATCCAACCGATCAAGCACCGAAACTACGGCACCTCCGAGTTCGAGCACACGTTCAGCTCGATGATGATCCCCGGACTCCGATCCAGCAAAGTGTCGGGGAAGAGTTCCGTCAGCACGACGGCGTGGTGACGATCTTGATGAACTACAGCAGCAGGGCTTCGCCTAGGGGGCACCGCACACGGCTAAGGAATCGATCACGTGGATCAACTTGTGTCAACTTTTGTGTTTAGAGGTGCCCCTGCCTCCGTATATAAAGGAGTAGAGAGGGGGAGGCTGGCCGGCCATAGAGGGAGGCGCAGGAGAGTCCTACTCCCTCTGGGAGTAGGATTCCTCCCCCCAATCCTAGTCCAACTAGGATTCCTCGGAGGGGAAGGGAGAGAGGGGGGCCGGCCACCTTCTCCTAGTCCTAATAGGACTAGGGGAGGGGGAAGAGGCGCAGCCACCTTGGGCTGCCCCTTTCTCCTTTCCACTAAGGCCCATGAAGGCCCATATGGCTCCCGGGGGGTTCCGGTAACCTCCCGGTAACCCGGTAAAATCCCGATTTCACCCGGAACACTTCCGATGTCCAAACATAGGCTTCCAATATATCAATCTTTACGTCTCGACCATTTAGAGACTCCTCGTCATGTCCGTGATCACATCCGGGACTCCGAACAACCTTCGGTACATCAAAATGCATAAACTCATAATATAACTGTCATCGTAACCTTAAGCGTGCGGACCCTACGGGTTCGAGAACAATGTAGACATGACCGAGACATGTCTCTGGTCAATAACCAATAGCGGGACCTGGATGCCCATATTGGCTCCTACATATTCTACGAAGATCTTTATCGGTCAGACCGCATAACAACATACGTTGTTCCCTTTGTCATCGGTATGTTACTTGCCCGAGATTTGATCGTCGGTATCCAATACCTAGTTCAATCTCGTTACCGGCAAGTCTCTTTACTCGTTCCGTAATACATCATCTCACAACTAACATATTAGTTGTAATGCTTGCAAGGCTTAAGTGATGTGTATTACCGAGAGGGCCCAGAGATACCTCTCCGACAATCGGAGTGACAAATCCTAATCTCGAAATACGCCAACCCAACATCGACCATTGGAGACACCTGTAGTACTCCTTTATAATCACCCATTTACGTTGTGACGTTTGGTAGTACCCAAAGTGTTCCTCCGGTAAACGGGAGTTGCATAATCTCATAGTCATAGGAACATGTATAAGTCATGAAGAAAGCAATAGCAACATACTAAACGATCAGGTGCTAAGCTAATGGAATGGGTCATGTCAATCAGATCATTCTACTAATGATGTGACCTCGTTAATCAAATAACAACTCATTGTTCATGGTTAGGAAACATAACCATCTTTGATTAACGAGCTAGTCAAGTAGAGGCATACTAGTGACACTCTGTTTGTCTATGTATTCACACATGTATTATGTTTCCGGAAAATACAATTCTAGCATGAATAATAAACATTTATCATGATTATAAGGAAATAAATAATAACTTTATTATTGCCTCTAGGGCATATTTCCTTCAGTCTCCCACTTGCACTAGAGTCAATAATCTAGATTACACTGTAATGAATCTAACACCCATGGAGCTTTGGTGCTGATCATGTTTTGCTCGTGGAAGAGGCTTAGTCAACGGGTCTGCAACATTCAGATCCGTATGTATCTTGCAAATCTCTATGTCTCCCACCTGGACTAGATCCCGGATGGAGTTGAAGCGTCTCTTGATGTGTTTGGTCCTTTTGTGAAATCTGGATTCCTTTGCCAAGGCAATTGCACCAGTATTGTCACAAAAGATTTTCATTGGACCCGATGTACTAGGTATGACACCTAGATCGGATATGAACTCCTTCATCCAGACTCCTTCATTTGCTGCTTCCGAAGCAGCTATGTATTCCGCTTCACATGTAGATCCCGCTACGACGCTTTGTTTAGAACTGCACCAACTGACAGCTCCACCGTTTAATGTAAACACGTATCCGGTTTGCGATTTAGAATCGTCCGGATCAGTGTCAAAGCTTGCATCAACGTAACCTTTTACGATGAGCTCTTTGTCACTTCCATATACGAGAAACATATCCTTAGTCCTTTTCAGGTATTTCAGGATGTTCTTGACCGCTGTCCAGTGATCCATTCCTGGATTACTTTGGTACCTCCCTGCTAAACTTATAGCAAGGCACACATCAGGTCTGGTACACAGCATTGCATACATGATAGAGCCTATGGCTGATGCATAGGGAACATCTTTCATATTCTCTCTATCTTCTGCAGTGGTCGGGCATTGAGTCTTACTCAATTTCACACCTTGTAACACAGGCAAGAACCCTTTCTTTGCTTGATCCATTTTGAATTTCTTCAAAATTTTGTCAAGGTATGTGCTTTGTGAAAGTCCAATTAAGCGTCTTGATCTGTCTCTATAGATCTTAATGCCTAATATGTAAGCAGCTTCACCGAGGTCTTTCATTGAAAAACTTTTATTCAAGTATCCCTTTATGCTATCCAGAAATTCTATATCATTTCCAATCAGTAATATGTCATCCACATATAATATCAGAAATGCTACAGAGCTCCCACTCACTTTCTTGTAAATACAGGCTTCTCCAAAAGTCTGTATAAAACCAAATGCTTTGATCACACTATCAAAACGTTTATTCCAACTCCGAGAGGCTTGCACCAGTCCATAAATGGATCGCTGGAGCTTGCACACTTTGTTAGCTCCCTTTGGATCGACAAAACCTTCTGGTTGCATCATATACAACTCTTCTTCCAGGAATCCATTCAGGAATGCAGTTTTGACATCCATTTGCCAAATTTCATAATCATAAAATGCGGCAATTGCTAACATGATTCGGACGGACTTAAGCATCGCTACGGGTGAGAAGGTCTCATCGTAGTCAATTCCTTGAACTTGCCGAAAACCTTTTGCGACAAGTCGAGCTTTGTAGACAGTAACATTACCATCAGCGTCAGTCTTCTTCTTAAAGATCCATTTATTCTCAATCGCTTGCCGATCATCGGGCAAGTCAACCAAAGTCCATACTTTGTTCTCATACATGGATCCCATCTCAGATTTCATGGCTTCTAGCCACTTTGCGGAATTTGGGCTCACCATCGCTTCTTCATAGTTCGTAGGTTCATCATGATCTAGTAGCATGACCTCCAGAACAGGATTACCGTACCACTCTGGTGCGGATCTTACTCTGGTTGATCTACGAAGTTCAGTAGTATCTTGATCTGAAGTTTCATGATCATTATCATTGGCTTCCTCACTAACTGGTGTAGGTGTCACTGAAACAGTTTTCTGTGATGAACTACTTTCCAGTAAGGGAGCAGGTACAGTTACCTCGTCAAGTTCTACTTTCCTCCCACTCACTTCTTTCGAGAGAAACTCCTTCTCTAGAAATGATCCATTCTTAGCAACGAATGTTTTGCCTTCGGATCTGTGATAGAAGGTGTACCCAACAGTTTCCTTTGGGTATCCTATGAAGACACATTTCTCCGATTTGGGTTCGAGCTTATCAGGTTGAAGTTTTTTCACATAAGCATCGCAGCCCCAAACTTTAAGAAACGACAACTTTGGTTTCTTGCCAAACCATAGTTCATAAGGCGTCGTCTCAACGGATTTTGATGGTGCCCTATTTAACGTGAATGCGGCCGTCTCTAAAGCATATCCCCAAAATGATAGCGGTAAATCTGTAAGAGACATCATAGATCGCACCATATCTAGTAAAGTACGATTACGACGTTCGGACACACCATTACGCTGTGGTGTTCCGGGTGGCGTGAGTTGCGAAACTATTCCACAGTTTTTCAAATGTACACCAAACTCGTAACTCAAATATTCTCCTCCACGATCAGATCGTAGAAACTTTATTTTCTTGTTACGATGATTTTCAACTTCACTCTGAAATTCTTTGAACTTTTCAAATGTTTCAGACTTATGCTTCATTAAGTAGATATATCCATATCTGCTCAAATCATCTGTGAAGGTGAGAAAATAACGATATCCACCACGAGCCTCAATATTCACCGGACCACATACATCGGTATGTATGATTTCCAACAAATCTGTTGCTCTCTCCATAGTACCGGAGAACGGTGTTTTAGTCATCTTGCCCATGAGGCACGGTTCGCAAGTACCAAGTGATTCATAATCAAGTGGTTCCAAAAGTCCATTAGTATGGAGTTTCTTCATGCGTTTTACACCGATATGACCTAAACGACAGTGCCACAAATAAGTTGCACTTTCATTATCAACTCTGTATCTTTTGGTTTCAACATTATGAATATGTGTATTACTACTATCGAGATTTAGTAAGAATAGACCACTCTTCAAGGGTGCATGACCATAAAAGATATTACTCATATAAATAGAACAACCATTATTCTCTGATTTAAATGAATAACCGTCTCGCATTAAACAAGATCCAGATATAATGTTCATGCTCAACGCTGGCACCAAATAACAATTATTTAGGTCTAATATTAATCCCGAAGGTAGATGTAGAGGTAGCGTGCCGACCGCGATCACATCGACTTTGGAACCGTTTCCCACGCGCATCGTCACCTCGTCCTTTGCCAGTGCCCGCTTATTCTGTAGTCCCTGTTTCGAGTTGCAAATATTAGCAACAGAACCAGTATCAAATACCCAGGTGCTACTGCGAGCATTGGTAAGGTACACATCAATAACATGTATATCACATATACCTTTGTTCACCTTGCCATCCTTCTTATCCGCCAAATACTTGGGGCAGTTCCGCTTCCAGTGACCAGTCTGCTTGCAGTAGAAGCACTCAGTTTCAGGCTTAGGTCCAGACTTGGGTTTCTTCTCTTGAGCAGCAACTTGCTTGCCGTTCTTTTTGAAGTTCCCCTTTTTCTTCCCTTTGCCCTTTTTCTTGAAACTAGTGGTCTTGTTAACCATCAACACTTGATGCTCCTTCTTGATTTCTACCTCCGTAGCTTTCAGCATTGCGAAGAGCTCGGGAATAGTCTTGTTCATCCCTTGCATATTATAGTTCATCACGAAGCTCTTGTAGCTTGGTGGCAGTGATTGGAGAATTCTGTCAATGACGCAATCATCCGGAAGATTAACTCCCAATTGAATCAAGTGATTATTATACCCAGACATTTTGAGTATATGCTCACTGACAGAACTGTTCTCTTCCATCTTGCAGCTATAGAACTTATTGGAGACTTCATATCTCTCAATCCGGGCATTTGCTTGAAATATTAACTTCAACTCCTGGAACATCTCATATGCTCCATGACGTTCAAAACATCGTTGAAGTCCCGATTCTAAGCCGTAAAGTATGGCACACTGAACTATCGAGTAGTCATCAGCTTTGCTCTGCCAGACGTTCATAACATCTGGCGTTGCTCCAGCAGCAGGCCTGGCACCTAGCGGTGCTTCCAGGACGTAATTCTTCTGTGCAGCAATGAGGATAATCCTCAAGTTACGGACCCAGTCCGTGTAATTGCTACCATCATCTTTCAACTTTGCTTTCTCAAGGAACGCATTAAAATTTAACGGAACAACAGCACGAGCCATCTATCTACAATCAACATAAACAAGCAAGATACTATCAGGGACTAAGTTCATGATAAATTTTAAGTTCAATTAATCATATTATTAAAGAACTCCCACTTAGATAGACATCCCTCTAATCCTCTAAGTGATCACGTGATCCAAATCAACTAAACCATAACCGATCATCACGTGAGATGGAGTAGTTTCATTGGTGAACATCATTATGTTGATCATATCTACTATATGATTCACGCTCGACCTTTCGGTCTCCGTGTTCCGAGGCCATATCTGCATATGCTAGGCTCGTCAAGTTTAACCTGAGTATTCTGCGTGCGCAACTGTTTTGCACCCGTTGTATTTGAACGTAGAGCCTATCACACCCGATCATCACGTGGTGTCTCAGCACGAAGAACTTTTGCAACGGTGCATACTCAGGGAGAACACTTCTTGATAATTTAGTGAGAGATCATCTTATAATGCTACCGTCAATCAAAGCAAGATAAGATGCATAAAAAGATAAACATCACATGCAATCAATATAAGTGATATGATATGGCCATCATCATCTTGTGCTTGTGATCTCCATCTCCGAAGCACCGTCATGATCACCATCGTCACCGGCGCGACACCTTGATCTCCATCGTAGCATCGTTGTCGTCTCGCCAATCTTATGCTTCCACGACTATCACTACCGTTTAGTAATAAAGTAAAGCATTACATCGCGATTGCATTGCATACAATAAAGCGACAACCATATGGCTCCTGCCAGTTGCCGATAACTTGGTTACAAAACATGATCATCTCATACAATAAAATTCAGCATCATGCCTTGACCATATCACATCACAACATGCCCTGCAAAAACAAGTTAGACGTCCTCTACTTTGTTGTTGCATGTTTTTTACGTGGCTGCTACGGGCTTAAGTAAGAACCAATCTCACCTACGCATCAAAACCACAACGATAGTTTGTCAAATAGACTCCGTTTTAACCTTCGCAAGGACCGGGCGTAGCCATACTTGGTTCAACTAAAGTTGGAGAGGCAGTCGCCCGCAAGCCATCTCTGTGCAAAGCACGTCGAGGGAACCGGTCTCGCGTAAGCGTACGCATAAGGTTGGTCCGGGTCGTCTCGTCCAACAATACCGCCAAACCAAAATATGACATGCTGGTAGGCAGTATGACTTGTATCGTCCACAACTCACTTGTGTTCTACTCGTGCATATAACATCAACATCATTAACCTAGGCTCTGATACCACTGTTGGGTTTCGTAGTAATTTCAAAAATTTTCCTACGCGCACACAGGATCATGTGATGCATAGCAACGAGAGGAGAGTGTTGTCTACGTACCCAACGCAGACCAACTGCGGAAGCGATGACACGACGTAGAGGAAGTAGTCGTACGTCTTCACGATCCAACCGATCAAGCACCGAAACTACGGCACCTCCGAGTTCGAGCACACGTTCAGCTCGATGACGATCCCCGGACTCCGATCCAGCAAAGTGTCGGGGAAGAGTTCCGTCAGCACGACGGCGTGGTGACGATCTTGATGAACTACAGCAGCAGGGCTTCGCCTAAACTCCGCTACAGTATTATCGAGGAATATGGTGGCAGGGGGCACCGCACACGGCTAAGGAATCGATCACGTGGATCAACTTGTGTCAACTTTTGTGTTTAGAGGTGCCCCTGCCTCCGTATATAAAGGAGTAGAGAGGGGGAGGCTGGCCGGCCATAGAGGGAGGCGCAGGAGAGTCCTACTCCCTCTAGGAGTAGGATTCCTCCCCCCAATCCTAGTCCAACTAGGATTCCTCGGAGGGGAAGGGAGAGAGGGGGGCCGGCCACCTTCTCCTAGTCCTAATAGGACTAGGGGAGGGGGAAGAGGCGCAGCCACCTTGGGCTGCCCCTTTCTCCTTTCCACTAAGGCCCATGAAGGCCCATATGGCTCCCGGGGGGTTCCGGTAACCTCCCGGTAACCCGGTAAAATCCCGATTTCACCCGGAACACTTCCGATGTCCAAACATAGGCTTCCAATATATCAATCTTTACGTCTCGACCATTTCGAGACTCCTCGTCATGTCCGTGATCACATCCGGGACTCCGAACAACCTTCGGTACATCAAAATGCATAAACTCATAATATAACTGTCATCGTAACCTTAAGCGTGCGGACCCTACGGGTTCGAGAACAATGTAGACATGGCCGAGACATGTCTCTGGTCAATAACCAATAGCGGGACCTGGATGCCCATATTGGCTCCTACATATTCTACGAAGATCTTTATCGGTCAGACCGCATAACAACATACGTTGTTCCCTTTGTCATCGGTATGTTACTTGCCCGAGATTTGATCGTCGGTATCCAATACCTAGTTCAATCTCGTTACCGGCAAGTCTCTTTACTCGTTCCGTAATACATCATCTCACAACTAACATATTAGTTGTAATGCTTGCAAGGCTTAAGTGATGTGTATTACCGAGAGGGCCCAGAGATACCTCTCCGACAATCGGAGTGACAAATCCTAATCTCGAAATACGCCAACCCAACATCGACCATTGGAGACACCTGTAGTACTCCTTTATAATCACCCATTTACGTTGTGACGTTTGGTAGTACCCAAAGTGTTCCTCCGGTAAACGGGAGTTGCATAATCTCATAGTCATAGGAACATGTATAAGTCATGAAGAAAGCAATAGCAACATACTAAACGATCAGGTGCTAAGCTAATGGAATGGGTCATGTCAATCAGATCATTCTACTAATGATGTGACCTCGTTAATCAAATAACAACTCATTGTTCATGGTTAGGAAACATAACCATCTTTGATTAACGAGCTAGTCAAGTAGAGGCATACTAGTGACACTCTGTTTGTCTATGTATTCACACATGTATTATGTTTCCGGAAAATACAATTCTAGCATGAATAATAAACATTTATCATGATTATAAGGAAATAAATAATAACTTTATTATTGCCTCTAGGGCATATTTCCTTCACCATCTTCATTCATAACACCATTTTTAACCCTCTTTTCAAAATCAATCAGGTGAATATTTGAGAGCAGTAATTTGATCTCCCTCCTTATTGATTAGTAGACATAATATAACATTAAATCTTTCCATGTGCAGTTGCTGGCAACCTCTGTCATTTAGTGAAGAGGTGGTAGCTGTGGTGTCAGCAAAAAAATTAAAAATAATAATGCATTGATGTATTGCAAGTTTCTTGAGACCAATATAATAGCTTTGAAGATTTCCTACACCAATCCCGGCCTCATGGCATTCCAGACAGCCTATGTAGGGGTGCGTTTGGTTGCAAGGGCGGTCATGAATGGGTTGGGATCGTTCAGAAAATAGACATGTTTGGTTATAAAGCACATGAATGGTTCGAACCAGAAAAAGAGAATATGCCATGAAGATGCTGAACCGTTCCACCCAACCAAATCGGTCGAATCAAATGGCCACCCTTTGCATGCATGACTATGTGAGCATGTCTGGTGGTCCCGTCCTAAATAATTAGCTCACCACTTATATTCAGCCAAACACATGAATTGAATGGTTCAATCCCAAAAAAATTGAACGGTCCCAACCCATTCATACGACACCTTCAACCAAACGCATCCTAGATGAAGCAAGTGCAACCATATCTTGTAAAAGAAAGATATATCAGCTTCACAAAGGTACTCCTGAAAACATCTCAATTAAAAATACACATCTCTCTATGGTTCCACCTTCATCATAATGTTACCGTCATATGGAAGAAATATATATATTACAAATATCATCCATATGTCAGTCAAAGGGTGAACAATTACTATTATGAAATACAAAAATATTAGACGTGATGGAAGATGGTTTCAAAAACACCAACGACACGCACTCGTATTTTAAAGTCTTCATACTATAGAGTTATCTCCCTGCAAGTTATGTGTGCTAAATAATCACAACACTTGGATAGCACCTACACATGGGATTATATATTCAATTCACATAATCAGTTCTTCTGCTTCTATAAATTAAGAATTGCATAAAAAAAGTACGTGTCTATCTAGTAGTACTCCCTCCGTCCGAAAAAGCTTGCCCCTCAAATGGATGTATCTAGCACCAAGTTAGTGCTAGATACATCCATTTAAGGGACAAGCTTGGGACAAGCTTTTTTAGACAGAGGAAGTATAAGATAAGGATTTGAATTGTTGACGCAAGGCCGGTGGAGCCGTGCATGGTCCACTTGCAAAGTGCTTTCGAGCATGGACGTCGTGCACATAGTGCAAAGCTGGCTGAAGGAGTCAATAGATTGGATCCCGGCAAGACTGCACATACTTAACGTTGGTTGCCCCTACCTTGATTGATTCCCATGCTGGCAAGGTTGCACACATAGAGGAAGACTCGATGGATTCTTGCCGGCTAGAAACGAACAAAAGCAAGCACGCAGGTGATGCCTATTTCTTTGCAACAGATGCGTGTCGCCTGACGCAATGGGGGGAAAACAATATGTATATAGTGATTTTACCTCAATAGATATTTTGGTAGCTCCACTCCATTAGTATGAAATTTGTGATGTTGAAAACCTGAATAAAAAAGGAAAATAATGATCTCAGTGGCAATTGTGTCAGCTGTTGAATAGGTACGACATTTATTTCAGGATTACAACTGTTCTCTCCCATTGAACAATGGCTTGAATTCTTTCAAGAGAGAACCATACAGTAAAAAGCTTCAGAACACAATGTACTCTGAATCAGGTCATATTCAGGCCATATACATCGAGCTTATACTACCAAAAAATATCAGCTAGAAATCTAGCAAGTATCTTCAAGGATCAAGAACATGAAAGAGGAATAATGACGAAAGAATATTGAATCAAGATTTTTTTTATGTCATGAACCTGGTGCCAACGGCGTACTCGCAGCGGCCGATGAGCCTTTGGCCACTGCCTACACTGCGCTCGCGCACGCCGCTTCGCTGCTGCCGCAAGCACCGGCCACACTCCCCGCCGCAAGCAGCCGAAATGATGGAACTCCATGCCATCATAAGCCATTCCAGATGTTGAATTAAGGCTAGTACGACATCCCATATTTGAGGATTGCACCCGGAAGATTGCACTCAACACCCAGTTGAAACCAAGATTAATAATACAGATACAAAGAAAACAAAGATAAGCAGGAATAGGATGTTGATGGCCTGCTCATCTTGGTCCCTCTAGACCCAAAAAGTTCGTTACCTTTGTAGAAAAAAGATTTTTTTGGTTCCCCTGGTATCTAGCACCAGCGACAATTTCCTATTGTGGCGACACCCCGACATGGCCCTACTTAAGCTCCTTCTCGTTCTTGCTTTGGTTCCGGTCCGGCAAACCATACCATATTCCAAATATTTTTACACTGTAGCATCCTAAAAGTTCTCATGTCTTCCAGTACATTATCTTTTGTAGAACCATCATATATAGCTCTTAGTCTATGTCCTCCCAACCTAATGCAAAATGAACAAAATCAGATATCTATACATCAGTACACAACTTAGCATATACTCCCGCCGTCCCATAATATAAGAACATTTTTTAAGCTATATCATGGGAGGGAGTAGTAGACAGAGTACTGTTTCAAATAATGGTCCCTAAGAGTAAGGTTAACGTTCCCAACCAGACTTGTGAGCATCTTCGAGCAACATACAAGCCACGGGAGTGTAATTGGATATCACAAGTGTCAAATCAATAGCTGAGCATAGCATCTCTACATGGACTAATAAAACCAAAATAAATTTTAACATACCGCCGGTCCTACAACAGTGGTTGATAGTGAATTTGGTAGACACCCATAAATGACAGTTTAGCAGTGTCTCCGACTCTCTATACATTTTTGAGTCCCATGTTTTCAGCATTTGATATCTCCTTGGATACAATGAAATTTATGCTTCACAGGAGGATCTGCACAAAATAAATGAAAAACACTTAAGTTTCTCATCCTTGTAAGAAGAGGTAATTCTATCGAGAACTTACTAAGGGCATTCAATCAATTCAATTCATGAAAAGTTGTGTCCGTTGGAGCTTGTTATGCCAACTGAACCATGTTGACCGACCCCAATAAGCATATGCACTCACGTTCTCTACTCACATAACAGAGTTATGTCTGATTCTCCCGTTTGTTGTACTCCATCCGTTTCTAAATATAAGCTATTTTAGATAATTCAATAGGGACTATATATGGATGTATATAGACATTTTTATTGTGTAGATTCACTCATTTTGCTTCGTATGTGATTCATATTAAAATATTTAAAAGGTCTTATATTTAGAAACGGAGGGAGTAATTCTTTATCCCCGTTAGAAATTGATGGCCAGGGATCAAATGAGAAATGAATAGAACCTTGAAGAACAACATCAAATAGACCTTACTCATTCTCAGGTAATTAAAACCAAGGGAGGGTTCCTGTAGGATAACTATATTCACCTTCCAGTCTCATCCATCACAGCCCCAAAATTGATTGACATAACCAGCCAGAGAACGCACCTGCCCTGCTGCCCAAAAAGGAGGAATGCCAGACAGCAGAATGTAGAGTATAACTCCAGCACTCCATATGCAATTATCGGCTCCATATATCCGCTTCAGCACCTCCGGAGCCACATAATAGGCACTCCCAGGAATATCCCTGAACTTCTCATCTGCATTTCCATTATATCCCATTTAATCTTAAGCACTGCATGAGCTTAGTTGCTAGAATTTAATTCAGGTAGCACTACATATACAATTGTAAATTGTAGAGACAACATGAACTAAGGGGAATAGTTGAGGTTTCTTCCATTGTCCCTTCTCAAATAGTATGTTCAGTTAACCAGTTAATTACTCACCGGCTTGAAGGAGACGGAGAGGCTGAAATCAGTGGGCTTGAAAAAACACATACGTGTACAGTTGTCCAACAAGTTGACTGAAACATGCATCACAATACATCGTCAATGGTTTTCTCCTTGCTTCATCTTAACCAACACGCAGCGCAATACATCATCAATGAAATGAGATTTCAACTCTCCAAGAACGCTACTTAATGAGTTTAAGAGGTTTTGGCCCAGCATTGACTGAAACTGTTTCCGAGAAATTAGACCTACACCGAGATTGAACAATATAAAGAGTATTCTCTAGAGTAAATACTGGCTCTAAAAATTGTCTAAACGAAATCGGCGCGTCAGAGCCCTGAGATAAACAGACCCAATAAAAAACTCCATACATTAACAATTGTATGATCTAGCTGGGTGCACAAATAGGTTTTAAAGAAACTCACAGGAACAATCTTGGAGAGCGTAAGTAGATATTCAGTCAAATTAAAAGGCGAAGTCAGAGCAGGGAACAGTTGATCCGAAAGACATGCTGTTCCAATGCACAAACATCCATATGCGTGTTCAGGAAGAAGAAAAGCACAAAGATGACATCTCCTATAGCTAGCTAATGTACTATGGTAAAGATCGTACATACTTTGGGCGAGCGAGCATTGCATAAAAGAACAAACACCTTAAACTACAGAAGGTATGGACAACAAAGAACACCTAGTCACAGAGGCGACACTCACCAGCAAGCAAGCAGCGCACGCACAACGCAACCGTCTTAACCCCTTTACTCACTTCATCGTGTAGTTGAACTGCTTACACCCCAGGCACTGCACCTCGTCGTCCCTAAGGTGCTCAACGGCCAGCTAGACGAAGGTATTCTTTGAGGTCGCACCGGATGCAGCAGAACACTGGTATACTAAGCATCGGCTAGCTCGAAGGTGTGCTCTGCATGCACCACCCAATCATGAGGTTACCAGGGTGTCAGATCACAAACTATTAGTTAGTTTTGCAATGCACTGGAAAAGACCATATATTACAAAATAAGCTCATCTCACTGCGGCAATATCGCTAACAGTTCAGAAATATTACAAAATAACACAATAGCACATGCAGTAGCAGTAGCAAGCAACATTCCCTGCACTCTTCCATCTAGTGACCATCCTCTCCCTGCTACCTCAACCACCACCAACACCCCCACACCAAAAGCTCATCTGTACACTGGATCCATGTGATCTCTCAGTTCTCTCTGCTCTCTTACGCAGAAAACACAACAACAAGCAAGCCTCTCTAGCCTCCCCCAATCCAGCTAAATCAGAGGGGAAATCTCTATTACCTGGTGGCTAGTGGCTTGTACCTGATGGATCCATAACTGGGTGGATGGATCTCCGGCTCGCGGTAGTATGTGTGTTTTCAAACTCGCGTGAAGAAGAAACGTGTACCTGTACGAGAGGTCGAGAGCTTTACAGCAGGAACACGCCATGGAGCCTGTCTCCTCTGCATCCTTCATTCAACTCGTTCTTTGAAGAAGACATGCATCCCTCGCACATGTCGGCGGCGGCGGCGGCGGCGGCAACGAAGAGGCGCTGATGGTGGAGGCAGTGGCCCATCCCGGCCGGAGATCTCGCCCGCCGCCTGATGGACGTCCTCCGCGCCGAAGAGCCGGTCGATGCGGGAGCATGAGGCCGAAGTAGGCCGTGAAGCGGGCGACGGCGTGGGACAAGAGATTGTTGAGCGCGAGGGAGACGGCGAGCTCGCCCCCGCCCTCCTCCGCCAGAGAGAGCTCGCCGGCGGCGGGGCTCCGCCGCTGCTGCTATGCTCGGGAGCGGGAGCGGCGCCCCGGCGCGCACATCGTGGAGAGCCTGGCCAGCGGCGGCGGCGGCGGCTCCACTCGGTCCTCGACGGCGGCTCGTCTTGGATCTCGGCGGCGGCTCGTATTGGGGGCTGGGGCGTCTTTGAGAGATCGTAGGATAGAATACATAGATCGAGGGGACCTTCGCTGGCTGTTTTTTTGCTACGTGCGGGGAAGGGACGAGAAAACCGTCGAAAAAAAACCAGTGAAAAAAACCAAATGAAAATGGTGGGACGAAAATAAAACCCGAAACGCGACCTACCAACTGAGACATTAGGAGTAGAGATACTGCTATTCACAGGCTATGGACCCTTGTTTGGGCTGGGCCCTAGGCCGTCGCACTCGTCGCCATGGCCCAGGGCCGTCCCTGATCGACACCATGTATAGAGTCATTGCATGAACAACTCAGGGAGACCAGTCATAGGTCCATCCCGTCAATAGAAAAGGTGACCAGCTATGCATAGTGACATGCCATATAACTTTAGCCCACAATTTCCATCATAAAATCTGGCCAATATATGATACACTGTATAAATTTATACAAACACCTCACAAAGGGCCCGGCAATATTGGAACTACCTGTTCCAGAACATCAGAGACAACTTGACCAGCTATGGCTAACGACATGTCATTTATTTAACCCACAAATTCTAACAGGCAACCCGGACAAGTCTTCTATGTAAAGAGTTATATGAACGCCTTGGGGGAAACATGGCATTGTCGGAATTGCAGGCTCGAAAATATCAAAGAGATAAGGTTACCTACTGTGTATGGTAATATCGCCTATAGCTTTAAGAGAAGTGCATGGATGAACCGTAGGCAAATTAATCCACTTTAGAGAACTTATTTCTAAATACCAAAAAGTTTTGAAAAAAGTCCCACGTGTACATCTTCACATTTTATGTGCACGCAGAAAGTTTCGTGGAAAAATAACTTTTTCTGACCTGTGCAAAAAAGAAAAAAAATGTGTCATGGAACGCTACTTAAAAGCAATGGATTTTTTTGCAGAGGCAAAAAAAAAGATTTCCTCATGAAACTTTGTGCCGTGCACACATATTGCGAGGATGTATGCATGATTTTTTCATTTTTTTTGACATTTTGAAACGTGCTTAAAATGCATTTTTCTGAAAAGTGGGTTCATATGCCCATGCGTGCAGGACGTGCCCTCTCGTAGCTTCAACCCACATTTACCAGCATGAAACCGCAATGTTTGACATAGATAGAGTTGCATAAAAATATCAATAAAGGCAATACGTTTATTATATAAAAACTGATTGTGAGTGAATGAAAAAATATTTGACGATATTTCTTTTATTAGTCCCAACGCATCATATCGTATGTCCATAAGATGATATCTTTAGCATTATATGAGTGTATAGGTCTAACTCTATCAATGCATGCATCGTATCGTAAGATTATATCTTTGGCATTACAATGAGCGTATCGTATCATAAGATTATATATTAATGCATGCATTGTATCATAAGATTATATCTTTGGCATTAAAATGAGCGCACATGAGATGAGCGTATAGATATAACTCTTTCAATGCATGCATCATATCTTAAGGTCGTCGTGTTTTTTAGCATTAGTAACCGGTGGCACGTATCCCCCCGTTCCAGTGCACACCACCATCCTCGCCCCATGCGCCACCTATTTAAAATCCCTCACAGGAATCCGTTCCATAAAAACCACATACAATCTACCACCGTGCTCGCCCACTTCCCTCACATCACGACCCAACTAGCCTTGCCTTGCACCTATGGCGCCCATGGCGACCGGATCACTACTGCCCCTATCGGTCATCGTCCTTGGGACGGTCGCATCGACCCTTCTACTGGCGCCGGTGGCGGCGAAGGACATTGACGTGCTCTTGGCCCTGAAGAGCGGCTTACATGACCCCAACGGTGCATTGAAGAGTTGGGACCCGCAATTGGTGGACCCTTGCACCTGGTTCTACATCACTTGCGACGACAACAAACGCGTCACCCGCATGTGAGTAGACTTGGATACCTCCATTCCCATACGTGAAATTTTTATTCCATCCCTGTGCATGCCTCCGGTACCCCACGTATTTCAAAACAATTGGTGTTCGAGATTGTCCTAAGTCAAACTTCATTAAGTTTGACCAAGTCTATATAGAAGTATATCAACACCTATAAAACAAAATTTGTTGCATTAGATTCATGAAGAAATATATTTTCATATATATATTTGATATAGTAGATTTTTGCGGATTTTTCTATAGGCTTAGTTAAACTTTGTAAAGTTTGACTTAGAAAGATTCTAAAATCCAATTATTTTGGAATGGAGGAAAGTGCTTTGTATATCCATCACCACCCTTGTTCGAACTATTGGCATTGCCGGTGTGGAACTGGATCAGCAAGTCGACTACGATTGTCGATCTTGCTGATCTAATGTGCCGTGTTTGGTTTATGCGATTTTATTTAATTAATCTTTTGGTTTGATGCACAATTTTTGCTACTCATTTTTTTAGAAGGTTTTTGGTCTTCGGAGTGGAGCAGATGCCCTTTTCCTCTTTTATTTATTTTTTGAAGAGGAGCAAATCCATGGAGTAAAACTCGTGGGTTTTTGGTACTGCTCGGTCATTTGAATTTATTTATTTTTAGATTAGAAGATTCTGAACATAGTTAAGTGTGTAGTTTTTTTTACACACAAAAAAAAGATGAATTTGGGCGAATCTGCTAGGCCTAGTCCAAAACTCGTGGACCTGAAGGCGATGAATCTGGCCCAGTCAAGGCCTCCTCATGTTGAGTGACTGCTTGGAACACTGTCCTTTTTTTTTCTGAGGGATGGAACACTGTCCTTTTTGTATTTCTGGACGCATCTAATTTTTACTGGAGTAGTAATGATATTAATTTGTTTTAACAGAGTCATTGCCCCCTGAACCTGTCCGGACCGCTGGCGCCGGAGCTTGGCCAACTGGACCGCCTAGAATATTTGTGAGCCTCTTCAACCCAGTTTATTTCTGCCTGTGACAATTTACCAATGACACTGTTAACTCTCTTGGCATCCGATCAACAGGGCTGTTTATGACAACCACTTCACCGGCCCGATCCCAAAGGAACTGGTTGGGCTGTCCAAGCTGACAAATGCGTGAGTGGAGCTCAGTATCATGCATTCTTGGCATTCCAATTGTTCTCCGCGCACTTCGCTTCATCCACCGTCGTTTCACTTGCAGGGATTTCTCAAACAACAACTTCTGCGGCCCGATTCCAACCGCTGGACCGTTTAAGCACATACCTCGTCGTAGGTATGTAGTAAGCATGCAGCGCATCCGCTTTCAGTATACTTCCGATAATCAAGTTTTTTGTTGCTATATAGGAGTACATGTATTTCTTCCACCACTGCTTGTAAGCGCTGACCATGCATGCATCTCCATTGTTGATTTGGTGCAGCTTTGCCCACAACCCGCGTCTGGGCAAGAAGTGCTAGATGGCGCTGGTCGCCTGAGTGAAATAAACTGGTGGTAGCATGCAGCTGGCAAAGCGGGCGGCGTCGGTTCATGGAGTAGCTGGATTCGTCAGCGAGGTTAAGCTGTGTGTGCGCGTGCCAGAGTAGACATGTTGATTAGTTTCTGTTCTCTACAAGCTGTGATCGATGTGGCTGTTGCTGTTTGTGTTCCCCTAATAAAATCGCCAACTGATGCTCGAGCCTATATAAGTACTATATGTAGAGAATGATTTGGTGCATTGATAAATGATTGATCGTGCACTAGGCACATATATATAGGTACAAGGGGTGTGACCGGTGTCTTCTCCCAAGATACAAGTAAATATAGAGGGAGAGAGACACTACATGTACGGCATATAAAACCCAGACCTACATACATGTACACATGTTCAACACCCCCCCCCCTCCCCGCAGTCGAAGCGTCGCCGGTGACGCAGAGACTGGACCGAAAGCCCTCAAACGTCGAGGTGGGTAGTCCCTTCGTCATGACATCGGCGAACTGCTGATCGGTGGGCACATGGAGAACTCGAACACGACCAAGTGCGACGTGCTCCCTGACGAAGTGAATGTCGAGCTCAATATGCTTCGCTCGTCGGTGATGGACAAGGTTGGCAGCGAGATACACCGCGGAGACGTTGTCGCAGTAAACAAGCGTCGCCGTGGTAACCTCGCATAGCAACTCCTGAAGTAGTTGTCGTAGCCAAGAGCACTCCGCAACGGCGTTGGCCACGGCCCTATACTCGGCCTCGGCACTCGACCGTGAGACCATGGGTTGTCGTTTAGATGATCACGAAATCAGAGAGGGCACAAGGTAGACGTAGTGGCCGAAAGTGGAGCGTCGAGTGTCGGGACACCCAGCCTAGTCGGCGTCGGAGTAGGCGACACAGGTGATGCCGTCAGGGTGAGACCCATAGCTGTGGTGCCACGTATGTACCGAAGGATACGTTTCACCAGAGCCCAATGAGTATCACGAGGAGCATGCATGTGAAGGCACACCTGCTGGACAGCGTACTGAATGTCCGGGCGCGTCAGTGTGAGGTACTGAAGCACATTGACGATGGAGCGGTAGAAGGGAGCGTCGGACACCGGAGATCCCTCGACGGCGGACACCTTAGCCTTCGTGTTGATAGGCGTAGGAGCAGGCTTGCAATTAAGCATGCCCGCTCGCTCCAGAAGCTCCTAGGCGTACTTCTGCTGATGCAAGAAGAAGCCAGTAGCCCGGCGCACAACCTCGATGCCTAGGAAGTAGTGGAGAGCCCCCAAATCTTTGAGGGTGAACTCAGTGCCGAGGCGAGCTGTGATCTGCTGAAGGAGCGCTGGCGAGGAGGCAGTCAGGATGATGTCGTCAATGTACAGGAGGAGGTACGTGGTGGCGGAACCCTGGTGATAAACAAACAGGGAGGCATCGGACCGTGTGGACCGGAACCCCTATTGCTGAAGGAAGGCCGCGATCCGCTGGTACCAGGCCCGAGGCGCCTGCTTCAACCCGTAGAGAGAACGAGAGAGCAAGCACACGTGGTCCGAATAGTCGGTGTTGACAAAACCAGTAGGTTGCTGACAAAACACCTACTCGTCGAGATGACCATGCAAAAAAGCATTAGACACATCGAGCTGGTGAACTGGCCAGGTGCGAGAAACAGCAAGCTGGAGGACAGCGCGAGTCGTGCCCGGTTTGACAACCGGGGCGAAGGTATCGGTGAAGTCCACGCCGGCACGCTGGCGAAAGCCGCACACCACCCAACGCGCCTTGTAGCACTCGAGAGAGCCGTCGGGGTGAGTCTTGTGGTGGAAGACCCACTTGCCAGTGATCACATTGGCACGGGGAGGCCGCGGGACAAGCTGCCACGTACGGTTGCGCTGCAGGGCGTCAAACTCCTCACACATTGCAGCAAGCCAGTTCGGATACCGAAGGGCTGCACGAGCAGAGGTGGGGAGTGGAGACGGTGCCGAGGTAGATGCAGCACATGCGTACTCGTCAGACGTGGAGCACGTGCTAGGACGAAGTGTCCCAGTCCGAACCCGAGTGACCACACCAGTGAGGGGTGCAGCCGCGATGACGGGGGCGGCCAAGGGGGCCGCCGAGGGAGGCGCAGCGACGGGGGCGGGCGAGGAGGCTGCGGCGACGGGACCCACCGAGGGGGCCGCAGTAGGGGCCGCGGGCCACCGAGGGGGCCACAGCGACACGGGCCACCGAAGGGGCCGCGGTGACGGGGGCCGCCGGCGCAGGGAGGGCGGGCAGGGCCAAGCCCAGTGCGCGGCTGGTCGGTTCGCCAGAGCAGGAGGCAGGGGCGAACCGCGCCGCGGGAGACGCCGAGGGTGACGGTACGTGCTGAAACGGGAACACCATCTCATCAAAGTACACATGCCGCGAAGTGAAAACACGGTGGGCACTGGATCATAGCACCGGTAACCTTTGGTGTTGGGAGGATAACCAAGGAAGATGCATGGAAGCGACCGGGGAGCGAGTTTGTGAGGAGCAGTGGACGCGGTGCTAGGATAATAGAGACACCCAAAAATGCGAAGACCATCATAAGATGGAACCGCACCGAAGAGAAGCTGGTGAGGAGTATAGTTCCAGCGCGAACGACACGGGCGAATGTTAATAAGAAGGCTGGCGGTCGCGAGCGCGTCCGGCCAGAACCGAGGAGGCACGTAGGAGTGGAAGAGCAACGTGCGGACGCAGTCATTAAGGGTGGGAATGACGCGCTCGACGCGACCATTCTGTTGTGACGTGTAGGGACAAGTGAGGCGAAAAATGGTGCCGTGCGACGCAAGAAGATTGCGGACGGCGACGCTGTCAAACTCCTTGCCGTTGTCAGTTTGCAAGGCGAGAATGGGACGACCGAACTGTGTGGTGACATATGAATAAAAAGCTGTAAGAGTGGCAAGAGCGTCGGACTTGCGACGAAGAGGAAATGTCCACACATAATGAGTAAAATCATCCAATATCACCAAATAGTATAGATAGCCCGTGTTGCTTGCAACCGGGGACGTCCAAACATCACTATGCAATAACTGAAACGGAAAGGTGAAAATGTTTGTAGACTCGTTAAAGGGAAGACGAACGTGCTTGCCAAGACGGCAAGCCTCACAAGTGTTGTCGTCAACCTTATTACATGAAAAAGAAAAACTCTGAAGAATCTGACGCATAACGGTGAAGTTGGGGTGACCGAGGCGGGCGCGCCAAAGATCAACACTAGCGGCGAAGGCGGCGGGACGACGGGTGGTGGTGGCGCCGGAGGGATGCACCGGGTAAAGCTCGTTCGGGCTGTCACATCGGTGGAGTGCCATCCATGTACATGCGTACTTCATAGAAAAGCCGATATCGTCAAATTCAACAGTTATACGATTCTCACGAGCAAGACGACAAACAGAAACTAGATTAGTGACTAAGTTGAGAGACACGAGAACATTAGACATGTTAAAGGGAGTAGAAGTAGAAGGAAACGACATATGACCGACATGTGTAATGGGTAGAGAGGAACCGTTACCAACGGTGATGCGAGTGGGAGTATGAACAACAGTGGCAGACGTGATGTTACCGAGATGAGCAGTCATGTGAGCGGTGGCGCCCGAGTCCATGTACCAGTCACCACCGCCACCGTATGAACTCGGTGACGGGACGGAGTGTAGGGCGGCGAGAAGGGCCGGGTCCCACGGCGTAGGCACCTGAGAAGGGTAAAACCCTCCGTAGGCGGGCGCGGGGGCGGCGCCGCCGTAGGCGGGCGCGAGCTGAGGCATGGCACCGTAGCCGCTGTAGGAGCGGCGTTCTGCGCGGCGAAGAGGGTCTGGTGGCTCGCTGGACGAGGTCCAAGGATGCCCGGAGCGGGAGCCTGAGGGATCGGCATCGAGTATGCGTGGACAACGCCGGTCCACAGGTTGGTGACGTACGTCCATGAAGGGTTGACCTGCTGCTGTTGCGGACGAGCCCCCCCATCCCCCCCGGCGCCTGTTGCTGCTTGAGGCCGCCCCCGCGGCGGTTGCAGCGGCGCCCGCCACCTGGCTGCTGGGGGGCAGCGGGAGGGGCGGGGGGCGTGGGCAGTAGGGGGAAGTACCCCGGAGGCGCGGGGGGCAGCGGCTGTTGGCGCGGCGCTGGTGGGGCGGCCGGTGGTGGGGCGCCATGGGATGTGCCGACGGCGAGGGCGTGATGCTGCACACGCTTCTTGACCCCCTTCATCCGGCGCTCCTCCAACCGCAAGTACCCCACAAACTTAGGGAAGGAGGGCTCCGGCATCAAGGTGAAGTTGGAGGCAGCGTTGCCGAAGTCCTCGTTGAGGCTGGCAGTGGGCGTGCTGAGGAGGAGGTCGTCATCAACCTTGGCGCTAATGTCACGGAGCTCATCCGCCAACGTCTTCAGACGGCGACAGTAGTCATCAATAGACTGTTCATCCTGGTGACAGTCAAAAAAATTCTGCTGTAAAAAAACGCGGCGCTGAAGCTTGTTGTCGGTGAAGAGGCCGTTCAGCTTGACCAACAAGGCGCGGGCGGCGTCATCCGCACTCGCGACCTTGTGAAAGAGGTCCTTGGAGATGGTGGTGAAGAACCACCTGATGATGGTGGCGTCGATCACGGTCCACTCAGTGTCATCCACCATGGCGCGGGAGTAAACGGTGTCATCCACATGATCCACGAGGTTGTTCTCGCGGAAGAGCAGCGTGAAGTACGTCTTCCACGCAAAGTATGTGAAGTTGGAGGCGTCGAGGATGACGGGAACGCGGGCATGGACGTTGATGTCGCGGATTTCCGCAAGGTCGACAGCGAAGGGGTTGGAGTAGGTGGAAGTGTTGGACAACATGATGGCGAAGAGGTGGTGAAGGGGGGCGGCACGGCGAGGTGGATCAGGCGACGCGACGGGAGGGCGCGCGCGGTGGGGTGGAGAGGGCGGCACGGCTGGAGGGCGGTGTGGCGGGGAGGTGGGTAGCGGTGGCGGCGTGGACGGCGACGGCGGCCCGAGGCGGCGGCGGCTAGAACTAGGGTTAGCGAAAGCGGGGAGATCGACTTGCGATAGATACCATATAGAGAATGATTTGGTGCATCGATAAATGATTAATCGTGCACTAGGCACATATATATAGGTATAAGGGATGCAACCGGTGTCTTGTCTCCCAAGATACAGGTAAATACAGAGGGAAAGACACACTACATGTATGGCATACAAAACCCAGACCTTACACATGTTAACACTATATATATTTGCTTTCTCTCAAGGATTGAAGACTTTCGCCTTTACTGACAGAAGCAGAGAGGTTGGTAATACTCCCTGTAGTATACGAGCTGCGGGGGGTTCCCCAGTTATAGTAGCTGGCCGGCCTAGCCGTGTCAACCAACCAACCTTCGAGACGATCCGAGAAAACGCTTAGCCACGTGTCGTCCTACCAGGGGCGACATGAGCACGTCTTCAACCTAGCGCCGTCAGCGCCCTCACCTTCTTACTCCTGCCACGCTGTCGGCGAAGGACGCCACCTAGTGAAGCCCGCATGGCCGACAGCGGCGGCGAGGCGCTCTCTCGCAGCAGCGCTGCGTCTTGTTGGGCCGTGGGGCTCGGTGACCAATAGGGGCGCCGATCTGTAAGCGGTTGGTGGGGGCGCTGTGCCATGGCTGGAGTGGCGTGAGAGGCGGCTCCCAACAGCATGGAGGCACACGACTGTGACGGAGGAGCCGGGCAGATGTACAGCTGCGGTTAGGCCCCTACGCCTCCACGACAACTATGGCCATTGAACGATCTTCAGGAGTGTTCATCTCTCAAGATTCAGTGATTGACTTCGGTGGTGAGATGTAAATTATGGATAATCACTTTGAATTTGATGGATAGCAGCAGCAATCACATCACATGCAGCTGTTGGTATCACGGAAAAGTAACTTTGATGTTTCAAGCATCCAGTTTCGAGCTTCGAGGTGAAAACCTAGGTCTAACCCAAGCTAGTTATACCTGGCAATGACGATGTTTCTTTTACGTCGTTACCTTGCTGAAGGCATTTCTCGGATATGCTCGGATTGATTAGGGTGAAAATCTAAATTCTGGCCTTGGTGGTTACATCCGATGAGGACGATGCTTGAGTTTCACTCCTTTCCTGAAAGCGTTGCTGTTGAAAAACCTTATCGCCTGTGTAGTGTCATGAGATGATTGATGCGGCCATTATTGTAGTTTGTCGATCACGGATCTAATAGTTTTGGCTTTTTTTCTCTCGCCTGCGCATAACTTTCAAGCTTTGGTCTTATATGACTTTTATATTTACCGGTATGCTTTTGTGTGTGCGTGCGTTGTGGTTGGTTGTGTGTATCCTAACTATGCAGAAGTCGGATATGTGATTTTTATATTTTTATATTCTTCATGCTTTATTTTGGGCCAATATAATTTATCTTTTTTTTGAGAAAGAAAGTATATGAGCTGCGTTGCATAATTGCTCCTTGATCCTTTTTGTTTCTCCCGTGCCTTATTGGAACATTGTTGATGACAATCACAACTTAAAATTGATAAAGGGACCCAAAGAAGCTCAACTGTTTTCCTCCCTTTACTGCAGCGATGCGTTGATGCAAAGCTTAGTTACTAAATTAGGATGCCCGATCAATGCTCAATTTATTTATGTATGAATATGTGTATACCACGTACATGTGATATATAATATATGATATAATACATGATTGTATTCTTATTTTCTCTTTACCTTTCCATGATTTTAAGGAAAATGCTAGATGAGGTTTAGCTTTGCTATAGCTTTTCATAAAATCTGGCCGAGTCGCGAATCAACCTGTGGTTGAGTTGGTTAGGTGGACAGTGGTATCCCCAACTCACCAGGGTTCAAATTCTGGTGCTCGCATTATTCCTGGATTTATTTCAGGATTTCCGGCGATGCGCTTTCAGTGGGAGGAGACGTTCCCGTCGACGACGAGGCGCCTACGGTGACTTCGTAAATTTCAAGATGATATGCCGGCTCAGTCTCTCGGAGGTGCTCATAGGGGTAGGGTGTGCGTGCGTGCGTTCATAGGGGTGAATGTATGCGCGTGTATATGAGCGCTTGTGTCTGTACTGATGCTCAAAAAAAAAAATCTGGCCGAGTCCATTGGTGGACCTCAAAGGGTGTGTCGTGGCAGACCCCGAATTGTAGGAAATTTATTGTACGACGTAATATTTGTGAATGGCCCAGCAAATTAAATAGTGTCCACACCGAATGCCCAACACTCCACCTTCGTGTCCTCACCCCTTGCAAGCCCTATCCGCCGCTCCTTGCGTCGAACTGTCGACGCAAAGCACAGCAGGAACCCCGCAGCACTAGAAATGGCCGGCCGATTAAACCACACCTACCCAGCTGGTCTTTGTTTCTTTTACAGGTGTTCCTGTTTCTTTTTGACTTTTCACTGTTTTCCCTTTATTTCTTTTTCTTTTTTCGTTTTCATTTCTGTTTCTTTTTCTTCTTTTCCTTTTTTCTTTCTTTTCTCTTTTTCGTTTCATTTAGTTTTTCCAGTTTATTTCACTTTTTAAGAAGTTCATGTTTTGAAAATTGTTCAGAAATTCAAATGTTTTTTATTTTAAAAACTTTCAAAATTTAAAAAGTGGTCATGTTTTCAAAAATTGTTCATAAACTCAAATAAAGTTCGCATTATTTAAAAAATCATCTGGAATTTCAAAGGATGGTCATGTTTTACAAATCTTTTGTTCATGTATTAAAATATTGTTCGTGTTTCCAAATTTCTTTGGACTTTAAAATTTTGTTCTAAAATTCAGAATATGTTCGTCATTTAAAATTTTTCCATTTTCAAATTTTGTTCACAAATTCTAAAAATTTCATGTTTTAAAATTTATTCACAAATTCAAAAAATGTTTACATTTTTCAATTATGTTCACAATTAAAAAATGTTTTCAATTTTTTTAGCAAATTCAAAAAATGTTCATATTTTAAATTTTGTTCACAAATTCAAAAACTATTCGGGAATTTCAAAAAATGTTCAAAATTTTATAAATTTTCTTCACAAATTAAAATAAGAATCTCACCTTTTCCGAATTTGTTCTCATCATCAAACTCTTCATATTTTTCAAAAATTATTTGCAAATTCAAGAAATGTTCTCGTTTTGAAGAAAATGTTCGTAATTTTGAAAAATTCAGTTGCAGGAGATCCTCGGTTTGACCCCTTACACGGGCTATAGTTTTTGGGATTTTTTGTGAATTGTTGTTTAAGCGCTGTCTTATGTTTCTTTAAGTGTCGTACTACAAATCTAACATGAGAGGTTCTCAGTAGCAGTGGGTAGCACAACGCGCCAATCACTACAAAGTCGCGGGTTTGAGTTGTGGCGCAAGCGCGCTCTTATTTTTTTGAGTTTTTTCATCTCGCGAACGTGCTTTCGCGTGCCACTTCAAATGGGCTGGCCTAGGTTAGCTGCCCCTATGCGAAATGTCAGCACTTTGCTGCTAAGAGCGACATATAGGAGGTCCCTCACCCTATGCTCCTCCTAAAAAGAGTGCCTGATGCCTCGGGTCCTCGGGCTCGGGGTGGAGCTTGCCTATGTCCCACAACCCACACGAGTTCGTGCCGGTGGGAGGGGAGGGTCGTGTCGCCACGGGAGAACGGGTGATCGGCGATGAAAGGGGAGTAGGAGAGTCGGGCATGCCAGGGGGCAGGGGGACAACAGTCGTGGGGTGAGAACTAGTCCAAGACAGAGAGGGGATCGGAGCGGGTGTCTGGACGACGGCGAGGAGGGGAGCGAGCGGTCGAAGGACAACGACTCGGGATTGCCGGCTGGTTGGTTGCTTATGCTTCGGCTCATGCTCGCGGTCTGACTTCGTGGTCTCCTTCCGGGTGTTCTCACAGAGCCACTTCTTCTCGTCCCTTTGTAAATATTGAGCCGTGATTATCATCAACAGTGTTCCAATAAGGCACGACAAAACAAAAAGGATCGAGCAGCAATTATGCAACACAACTCATATACATTTTTGAAAAAGATGAATTTTATTGGCTCAAAATAAAGCATCAAGAGGATACAAATATAACGAGCACATACTCGATTTCTACGTAGTTATGATGCATACAACCAACCACAATGCGCGCGCACAAAAATCATGTCGGCAAATATAAAAGTTATATAATACCAAAACTATGACAGGTGAGGCAAAGGCCAAATTGTACGCATGACTTGCCAGACACTTCTTGCTTGAGGGCAAGCAATAAGATCATTGAACGAACCCTCAATGTCCCGGCCACATAACCTACAAGGGCCGATGGTAGCTAGGTGCCGAAATTCCTTGTTTTGGTCTGTCTCAAGTGCTCCTGATGCAAGCTTTCCATGCGGTAATAGCATCTTCAATGGTACATTTGCACGCCATAGAGAACGCTCCATTCAACCACGAAGTGTTGTTTTGTAATTGTAATATAATTTTATACAAATCTTTGTAATTAGGTGGATGATTCTAAAGTCCCGAGTTGAAACATGTAGCAAGAGACAGAGCACGCCTGCACATACACGCAAACGCAATGCATTGGCCCTGTAGCTAAACGAAGATATCGGGTAGCTATACATTATTGTTCAGTTCAGTCCTGGAATCTGCTTAGCTAATATCGGCCCGACCCATGTGCCATAGGTCTAACCATTTTTATCGACCGATCAGCTTGACTACTGGACAACTCTGCATTCACAAGGATGGTTGTATTATTTGCCATTTTGGGAGGTATTCTTGTGCTATGTATGGAGCACTGAACAATGTTCCATCCATGGAGTAATAATACATGGTATTTTTTGGTACTTTGAGAATATTGCCATGTTGAGCGGAACACAAGCTTTCAATGCTAGTGCGGCTCACAATCAAGGAGCCTGATTTAGGAAAGAACCATAGCTGGTAATTGGTAAATTGCTTGGATTTTCAAAAAATACACAAGTTCTGAGCGTTTTAACATTTTATAGCAGGCCCTACAAACTGCTTCTAACAGGTCAGATGCTTTGATACAGGCATATGAGGTGTTCATTCCAAGTAATAACTTGCAGATGTGCACTTCTGGAACTGAAGAATGAAATTATTAACAGCTAAGCTTTTGCAAAAATCTTCTTTCTTAGACTCCGTTTGAGCGTCATCTAATTTTAGGCGGAGAAAGTATTTTGTATGGTCGACTGCCATGGATTGTCAATTCTGTTTAAATAGCACAAATTCATGGTATGTCCCTCAGTCCCTCCACCACGCTCAAATACATGGCATAGCCCATGTCCCCCAATTTTAGAATCCATAGAAAGAAAATCACTCTGCTTATGGCATAAATGTATATCTTAGCAGACAAACATCTCACTTAGCCATGCTATAAATGCACCCGCGGTCACAGGACATCAAGAGTATCCAAAGGTGGGTGGCCAAGTACCAATAAGTCAAACTGAAAAGAAAATTAGAATTTTCTCTAGAGTGAAAAAACCGCTAGATATTCATAATAGCGAAGCATGCACAAAGTTTTACCACCAACTACAGGTGGCCAAGCATCGAGATTTTAAGAGGATGATGTGTGGGTTGAAAAAGTTAGCTAGGAAAGAATAATGTAAATCTTATCTCATCACACATGAAGAAACTATGTACTCCCTTCATTTTTATTTACTCTGCATATTAGAGTTGACTGAAGTCAAATTTCTTAAAGTTTGACCAAGTTTATAGAAACGAATATAAATAGTATCATAACAAATTTATATGATGTGAAAGTACATTCAATAATGAATCTAATGGCATTGAATTGTTATTGTATATGTTAATATTTTTGTCTATAAATTTAGTAAACTTAACAAAGCTTGACTTTGACCAAAGCTAATACGTGGAGTAAATAAGAACGGATGGAGTAGTTATTTTAGTTAATAATACCCATAAAAACATAGATGTTCGGTACTGTAGAAAAAGAAATTACTATGTACTCCCTCCATTCCTAAATATATGTATTTTTTAGAGATTTTAATATGAACTACATATGGATGTATATAGATATACTTTAGACTGTAGATTCACTCATTTTGCTCCGCATGTAGTCCATATTGAAATATCTAAAAAGACTTATATTTACGAATGGATGGAGTATTTCACCAAAATATATACATGGACAGGGATATAACTCCATGAATATATACATGGACAGGAATATATACATTGCTTCACAGCTTCAGATGCGTTGTAAGATGCCATGTTCACATATGACTCAGACAACAGAAATATTTTGCTATCGACTATTGTCCAAGATTTTTGAGGTTATATATGAAGCCATGCATACGGAGCAAAATGAGTGCATGACTTCACGGAGTACACTTCAATAACTGTCAAAAAACTACTATGCATATTGCATAATGGATGCGATCAAAATGGCAACAGTTATATATGACCGGACATATTACTCTAACAACGATGATAAGTCCAAATTAAACCGGTGTTTCCGGAGGAAAAGGTGGCCAACTGCCATTGTCCAAAAAGTTCACCATTTCGTAGCATTTCAAAGGTGGCCAGCTGCCATTGGCCAAAACTTATCCATTTTGGGCTGCACGTAGCATTTGATTTCCCATGCCACAGTGTTGACAAGGAGGCGGAGTAGGAGTTCACACGCGTACTACCACCACCCCGTCGCCAGCACCTTCCTTCCCCTATAAACCCCCCGCCCCCCATCAAACCAAAGCACAGCTCGCAAGTTCACAAGTCATAAGACCGGCCGTGCTCGTCCCACACTCCCCTCAGATCACCTCCCCGCCCCAGTCCCCATGGCGCCCAATGCGGCCGTTGCCCGAGTGCCCCTGGCGGTGACCATCTTCGTGGCGGTCGCGACGAGCATGCTGCTGGCGCCCGCGGAGGCTGGCCTGTACAGCGACCGTGACGCGCTCTTGGCCCTGCGGGGCGGCCTACAGGACCCTGACGGCGCGCTGCGTTCCTGGATCCTGGAGGTGAACCCCTGCGAGTGGACCCAGGTCACCTGCGACCGCGTGGCCAACCGCGTCACCGAGATGTGAGTGAGGCCACACCGATCCTTCTTCCCTTCCATACTCCTTCCCTCGTATATTTCATTATTTCTGGACGCCTCGTCTTCTTCATCCCATTTTCAGTACAATCGGCCATGCGAACCTGTCCGGACCTCTGTCGCCGGAGCTGGGCAAGCTGGACCAGCTAACCAAACTGTGAGCCTCTCTCTCTGACCCATCTGTTTCTGCCCGTTGATGGATCAAAATGTTTTAGCTCTTATACGTATATGGCATGTAATGAGCACAGGTGGATTTCGTGGACCAATATCCAAGGAACGATCCCTGAAGAGCTGGGTAACTTGGAGAACCTGAACTCCCTGCACTTGCACAACAACAGCCTCTCGGGGCAGATACCCGCATCGCTCGGGAAACTCAAGTCTCTGAAACAGCTGTGAGTCCATGATCTCCCGATGTTTTCCGTCATGTTTTTTGTTTTTCAAGCGTCCAGTTGCTCATAGTTCCTACAGAAACAAGTTTGGATCTGAACATTTATATATACCCTCCTAATACACGGACTGCATGGTAGGCACCTTCAACAGAACCACTTGACCGGCCCGATCCCCAGCGAGCTGGATGGGCTGTCCGACCAGACGAGTGTGTAAGTAGGACGATTTTCTCAGCATTCCAGTTGTTCTCTTCTCTCTCGACGATCAATTAATCCAGTGATCATCATCTCGATCGTTTTCCCGTCCTGTTTCGACTGCAGGAACCTCTCAAGCAACGATCTGTGCGGCCAGATTCCGACAGATGGTCCCTTCAAGAACATCAATTCCAGCCTCGCCGACAACCCACGGCTGGGTGGCAACTGCTAGACCGATGCAAGATGCACCATGCACGGCGGCCCGCCGGAGTGAAGAATAAACTAGCAGTACTACTACTACTAGCGTGCAGCCAGAGAATCGGGTGGCGCCGGTTCATGCATGCACTACTTAGGTGGATTCGTGAGGGTGGTTAATTAGCTGAGCAGGCCAATTTATGGATGTTGTGTACAAACCGAGATCGATCGTTGTGGGCTTGTTTCTGGCTGTTGCCATCAATGGGATGAATTACATATATACTTTCCCGTACCTAATGGAATCGCGATTAAGTTGCTGCTCTGCTCGATCGAATCTGTTCACGGAGTTGACTGCATTCGTTCGTTCTCTGTTCCTGTCGCGCGTTCAGTACCGCTTCAAAGCTGACCTATATGATCACAGGTCAAATTTAACGAATATTTTAGTAGTACTTCACAACAGAAAATTGAGTTATGTTTTGAGTACTTTGCTCTAGAGTTAGACAAACAAACAAAAAAAACTTTGAGTTAGAAAATTTTAATTACACGCCTCAACGGTGTGGATGCTACTTGGTAGTACAGTACCCCTTTTGAGTTTTTTTTTGAGCGGGCACTGCCTTTTGAGTTAGCAGCCATTGTGCAATCAGACCGTGATGAACATGTGTCTTTTAATGAATGGATGTTATTTCCCTTTAATAAGACAAAAATCCAAAAAATTAACTCTCAAAAGCCTCACGCGCCTCGACAATAGGCATGTCTGTTGTGCTGTGAATCAGTCGAGTCCTAAATTTTGACGTGAAAAGAGTAAGAGCATCTTTAGCAGACCCCGTGTAATGCCGATCCACAAAATGCGTTTATAGTTCGCTGAAAAATGGATTTGCGGGTCGACACGGTGCTCTTTTACAGGTCAGCTACACGGGGTCTGCTCGGCCGCAGCCCACGTCGACCCGCAAATCGAAAACCCCGCATAAGCGAATTTGACAGCGATTTCAACAATTGAGTTCAATTTTGAACAATAAATCATAGTTCGCGCGCAAATAAAAGCATAGTTTTGTACGACAAACGCAAAAGGACTTCATGCAAAAGCGACGACCACGTCCATCATCATCTTGGTCGCTTTTCACCCGTCATCATGATCTTCACTCCGGACCACCTCCATCGATGCCATCGCCGCCCCCGAATCCATCGCCGACACTTGTTCCAACTCCGGCACCGAAAGCATCACTGGCGCACTGAATGTATCAGCGGCACTTGTTCCAAATCCTGATGAGAAAACATCACCGGCACTGAAACACGCACCGGCCGCCGCTAGCATCCTCCTCTTCAAGATGTCTCTCTTTGCCATATCATGCCATTCTTTGGTGATATCGTCCATGTCATCGCGGTTCAGTGTCATGATCATGTTCTCTTCGGCAAGAAGCTTGGACATGGCTTTGTTCTCAGCGGCATGTGCTCTTCTCTCCTCAATGGCCGCCTTCCGCAATGCCTCGTCCTTGAGCAATTGCCACTTCTCTTGCTTCTCTCGTGCCTTCTTCTCGGCCAACTCTTTATTTGTCTCCAATGTCTTCGCTAACATCAACTCATTTGATTGCACCATGGCATCTATCTTGTCCCCCAAGCTCAATGCTTCGTGTTCCCTCTTGATCATCTCGTTTGTCTTCTTATCACCATCCGGTTTGTTCAAGTTTCTTGGGCCATCAGCATCTTCATCTTCATCCATGTTCGTAAGTGAACCTCTCTTCGGTGGGGATTCTCTGTCAATCAACTTCCACTTGTCACACCCTTTGAGCAAGTCTCAACAATGCTCTAGTTTAAAAAATTTGCCTTCGGAAGCTTCCATGTCTTTGTATCTTTGTTGGGCAATTTTCTCCTACACAATTAAAACAATGTCAAATGATGAAATCACTTCAAATGGTACAAATGATTTGCACAACATGGGACGTGAAAATGAACTCACGTAGTCGGATTCCACGGTTCCACCTGGAGGTGCATTGCGAACTTGTTCCAAGCAAGAAACCCAACGGCTACAAATCGGCTTGATCATGTCCCAACGACCTTGGAGCGACCGAAAGGTGCGAGGAGTCCTATTGGGATGCTTTCCCATCATGCGGAAGTATTGATCTTCGATTCTTTGCCAATACCTCTTGGCGGTTTGAGATGTACCGGTGTAAGCATCAAGAGACACCGCACTCCAAGCCTAGATCAAGATTTGGTCTTCCAACATTGTGTAGTTCTTCGATCTCGCGATTTTTTTGTTTGCGCTTGCTCATACACCCCCTTATCCACCTCCTCCACTTCATCTTCACCACCGTGATCATCCACGCCACCCTCCATTTCATTGTACTCGAAATCAGCAAAACGGGCCTGATCGATGTTGACGGTGTTGTTGTCTAACAAGTTGACGAACTCGGCAGTGGCATTGTTCGAACCACCGCTACAGTGAGTGGCATCAAGTTACGAGCTACCACAATGGTGAAGAGCGAAGCAAGTACAAGGGATCAAAGATGCATACCTTCCGGCCATTTCATTGAACACCTCACCTGCGGTGGAAGCAGCGCCGTTGAACGCCATCATCGGGGAAGCTCTTGCCGGGGCGGAGGGCGTGGATGAAGGCATTGGCCTCTTCATAGGAACCTTCTTGCGCTTCATGCCCGAAACCTTGCCCACCTTATCTGGCGACGGCTTGGAAGATTGCGACCGGCGGCGGCGTCTGACGCACGTGCCTTCTCGGCAGGGCTAGCTGAATTTCCGCCCTGCACGACCATGTTGCACTGCCGCTTGCGGGCAGGCGCGGTGGTGCCTTCAGCGACTATGGGGGCGACATGACCGGTGACCGGGGGGGGGGGCAGCTGGGAGGCTTCCATGACGGCGAAGGATGGACCGGAGCAGGCAGTGGCGGGGCAATGGCAGGTGAGGGGGGAGCGGGAACGGCCACGCGGAAATTCCCCTCGCGCCAAATCTTGCTACAGATAGGGGGCGAGCTCGGGTCGGCCTGCCACCCCGTGAATCTAAAGGTTGAAGCCAAACTTTTTCCGCGCCTCGCAAAAAAAATTACGGGTCGGGCGCGTTTGCAGGGTCTGATCGGGCAGCATTTTTCGCGTGGACCCATATTTTGACGGTTATTTTGCGGATCACAGCATTATATGGGGTCTGCTAGAGATGCTCTAAGGAAGGAGAAGAGCAAGGCCACTGGCGTCCTGTGGCATAGAGAGGATGGATGCATACGTCCGCGGTGCAATTATTCAACAACTACATATTCATCAGGATTAGTTACATGATAATCTATGTGTATCAGTCTAATAAAAATACCAAGTTGTCATCGAATTAAACTCCGAGCTGATTTCCCACGAGCGCGGGCGATTGGGTTTGCAGCTCGCTTCATATGAGCGGCTCCATTCTCCAAATTTGGAGGTTGCGTATGTAGAATATATGAGCAAATTACTACAAGATTTAATCCAAATAAATAGTAAATAAATCATGACGACAATAACGAGATGGAACTACTAATGTGGACTAGCATAGTAGATGAATAGATGAAATCTAAGGCATAGACTAGAAATAGGATATAGCACGATCTCAAATAGAGACGATATAATTACGTACGGTGCAGCCGGAGCAGAACCGCTGGAGTTGATATTGTCAGCCATATCGATGAAGAGGTTGCCGAGGTCAGGGAAGAAGTCGTCGCTGCCAGCAGTCACGCGCGTGCGCTCCCCAAAAATCTGACGACCCCTCTCCCGTACAGAATCACGAGAGGCGGGATTCCGGAGGCCTGTTGTCCCTTCTCGTGGTGCACGTCGAAAGGAGGGATGGAGAAGACTTGTGTGACGGCGCAATGTTCTAGAACAGTGTAAAACCATATGATGTGGCGGCGGCTAGGGTAGACATCTGTATGTCTATATAGTTTGGGTTGGGTAGGTCGTGGGAGTAAACCCCGCGTCCAAGTCGGTAATAGCCCTAGGATCCAAAAAATTGGAAACAACTGAGTAGTTAACGCGTTCGTTATTTATTAATTAATGATTCATTAATTTTCCTAAAAAAGAAAAATATAGAAAACATTCATAGCTTTGTCCTCGGCCGACTCATTCCCAAAACCCGGCGCGTCACATCGTGACAAGGCGAGCGAGGAGGAGGAGCACGCATATAGTTCTCCTCTTATCATTCTCATACAAGTGCTAGTAGAGCTCATCTTATAAAGTGGTGCATCTCCCAATAACCTAGCAGTATGGGACTAAACATTAGTCCCACTCACATCACACACAACCATGCATGAATGGGCCATGAGAATTTCAAATTTAGTTGGGCTTTGTGCCAAAAGCCTACTAGCAAATTCCAACAACCCTCCACAAAGTTTCATTGACACATCTCATCATTTAGTTCCAAAAAATTGTTTATACCGGTGCTTAGTGAAGACTGTTAAGTTGAACTTCCACTTAGAACTTTATGCTACACTAGAACACAACTTGAATAGTGGGTTATGCCTTGAACTACAAGTTTTCCGTGGGACTAGTTTCACACAAATCCTTGACCAATAACGACTGCCACAAGGCTTCCCCACGGGTGGAGTGTATACTTCATACTTCAAGGTCTTTCATGAATTTATTAGAGAATACCCAATTCTCACAGACCGCGACTTTTGACAGTCAAACTCATATAGGTGTGTTCCTTGGGACAACATCTCTACCTACATAGATAAGCCATTTGGAACATATTAAGATAAGTATCAACCTGCCATGCAGATCAGGGGAGTATTGCATCTTCACAGAGTGGGATAATTAATATAGGGATAGTCACCTCCTAGCTGACCAACAACTTGTCTCCCATTTCTACTTCACAGGATTCCGATCACATAGAGTGGGTTACCACTATGGATAACTCATACGGTGGGTCTCAAACCCATATCGATCGATGCATTATCTATCATATTACGTCATAAACCTTTTGTGAAGGGATCTACCAAGTTTGTTGATGTTTGGATATAATCCAACATACTAACTCTGGAGTTCTTTCATTTCCCGACATATTTTAATATCCTCTTCACATGCCTTGAGGATTTCATATTATCCTTAGAACTGTTCATTTTGATTATCACGGTTCATGAGGATAGCAGGTATTGTTTTTTCAACTATAGATAAGTCCATCAAGAGCTGATGAAGCCAATCTGCTTCAACAGTGGACGTGTCTAATGTTGTGAGTTCTGCTTCCATATTTGACCTCCTTAAGATGGTCTGCTTGCAAGACTTCCAGGAAACAACGCCACCATCATGTGTACACACATGACCACTCGTGTCCTTAATATCATCAACATTATAGATATCCAGTTTGAGTCACTATAACCCTCCAGTACCCTTGGATACCCGGTTTAGTGAATCCCATAGCTCGCAGTGCCTTTCAAATAGTGCACAACTCTCTAAGCGCATGCCAGTGATCATCTCCCAGATTTGATACAAACCGACTCAGTTTGCCCACAACAAATGAGATGATAAGCCTCGTGGCACTCGCCAAATACATAAACAAGCCAATAATCTGAGAATATCCTAGTTGATCTCTACCAATCCGTCGATTCTTTCAAAGAAACACACTAGCATCATATAGAGTTGGAGAAGGCTTGCAGTCGCTATACCCAAAATGACTCAAGACCTTTTCCACATAGTGAGATTGAAGAAGTGTAATTCCACCATTCTCATCTCTCAACATCTTGATATTCAGAATCACATCAGCTTCTCCTAGATTCTTCATCTCAAAATAGAGAGATAAGAAATCCCTAACCTCCTTGATTAAATCAAGTTTGCTTCCAAAGACCAGTATGTCATTGACATACAGACAGAGAATAACTCCTTCGCCCCCACCATAGAGATAATACACACACTTTTTCAGGTTTGTTTACAACAAAGCATGCACGAGTTAATGTTCTTTCAAAATTCTCATGCCACTGCTTATGAGCTTGTCTAAGGCCATATAAACACTTCAATAATTTGCACACCTTTCCTTCCTGACTAGGTACTACAAAATGTTTTGACTGACTCCATTGAGGAAAGTCGTCTTAACGTCCATTTGATGAACGAGAAGACCATGTGAGGCAACCAGTGATAGTAGCACCCGAATAGTGGTCAATCTAGCCACAGGTGAGTAAGTATCAAAGAAGTCTTCACCTTCTTTCTGGGTGTAACCCTTGGACACAAGGCATGCCTTGTACTTTTCAATCCTACCATCAGGTCTAAAAAATTTCTTGAACACCCACTTACATCCTACATGTTTGCACTCATAAGGACGATCAGTGATTTCCCATGTTCCATTAGCTAAGATGGAATCCATCTCGCTACGGATAGCTTCCTTCCAGTAGTCAGCATCAGAAGATGCATAAGCTTTTGAAATAGTGTTGGGTGTGTCATCCATGAGGTACACAATGAAATCATCACCAAAAGACTTTGCAGTCCTCTGTCTCTTACTTCTTACAGGAGTTCCATTGTTATCCTCCATAGGATTCTCAACGTCTTCCATCGCAATAGTGGGTTCATGAATTACAGCTAATTCCCGACTAAACAGAGTAGGTATGTCCTGATTTGATGACCTAGGCATATGCTTCATAGGAAATATGTCCTCAAAGAAAGTCGTATAATTCGACTCCATAATTGTACCAACATACATGTTGGATACCTCAGATTTTATTATCAATAATCTATAGCCAATGCTATGAAAAGCATAGCTCAGAAGAACACAATCCATGGTTTTTGGTCCAAGCTTGCGCTTCTTGGGAATTGGTACATTGACTTTCGCCAAACAACCCCAAGTACGTAGGTAAGAGATTTTCAACCTTTTCCTTTCCCATCCTCAAATGGAGTCATGGTCTTATGCTTTGTGGGAACTCGGTTTAGGACATCACATGCAGTCATTAGCTCCCCCCCACCATGCCTTGGAGAGACCCGATGTGTCTAACATGGAATTAACCAAATCAGTTAAAGTTTGGTTCTTTCTTTTGGCCACCCTATTTTACTGAGGTTAATAGGGAGGCGTCCGCTCATGGATTATACTATGTTCCACACAAAACAAATCTAATTCATTGGAAAAATGCTCTCCACCAATATCAGACCTAAGTCGTTCAACTTTTTGATCAAGTTGGTTCTCTACTTCAACTTTATAGTTTTTGAAGAAATTTAAAGCCTTGTCTTTTGATTTCAGAAGATACACATAACAATATCTAGCGGAGTCGTCAACCAACATCATGAAGTATTTGTTTCCACCTTTTGTCTACACTTCATTCATCTCACAAAGATCAGAATGTATAAGCTCTAGTGGCACCAAGTCTCTTGCCTCTGCAGTCTTATGGGACTTATGAGGTTGCTTAGCTTGCACACACACTTGGCACTTGGAGCCCTTGACAGTAGTGAATTTCATAATTAAACTCACATTGGCTAGCCGCATCATGCAACCAAAAAGTCAATATGACAAAGTCATGAATGCCAAATATTAGACTCATTATCATGGCAAACATGATTAATGACTTTAGTGCAAATATTTGGCAAAGATAGGTGGAACAAGCCTCCACACTCATAGCTTTTTCCAAAATGTTGTCCATACTTAGAGATTACAACTTTATTGGACTCAAAAACCAACTTAAAACCATCTCGACATAAATAGGAAACCGCTGACGAGATTCTTCTTGATGGAGGGAGCATGATGAACATTCTTCAGGCACGCAATCTTCCCCAAAGTAAACTTCAAATCGAGCATGACATACTGAAAGGATGGTAGGAAAAATATCATACCCAGATTCCTTCATATCAGTATCACCAATGACAACATGAGCGGACTTACCACTCTTCTCAAGTTCGCACTCCTCATATCGGTTAGGACAACTAGGATCCCAGTGATTAGGATCACTGCAAACATGGCATAGTCCCTTCCCCTTTTTATGAGAATTCTTATTGAAGTTGGTAGAATGTGACGGCTTGGTCTTTACATCAAACCTGCCTTTGCCCTGAGATTTGTTCTTGTTGTTTCTGGGCTTGTTGGGCTGGATGTTCTTCTTCTGTACCATGTGGGAAGTAGAAGCTCCATTGGCAACTTGAACACGTGTTTCTTTTGCTCTCGCCTTCTCTTCAACATCAACAGTAGCAATGAGATCCAAAACGGAAAACTCTTGTTTCTTGTGTTTCAGGGAAGTAGCAAAATTGCACCACGAAGGTGGAAGCTTGGCAATGATGCCCCCGGCAACAAGCACTTGAAGTACTCATATTCCTTTGCGAGTGACTATATCTCATGAGCCTACTGAACCACAGATTGCTCATTAGTGATCTTGTAGTCATAGAATTGTTCCACGACGCACAACTCGCTGCTAGCGTCCGAGGCCCCAAACTTGGCCTCGAGCATCATGTCCTTGTCGTTGTTAAACGACATATATGAATCCACAATGGAATCGTGTCGGTTTACAAAAAGAGGGGTACACTTTTTGTACCCCTATAACTGTGCACGGACAGTCTGAGCCACGGGCACCACCACACTGGGCAAGGCAAGGGAGGTGAGCCAAGGTAAGGCCGAAGCTCAGGAGAAGCAGAACGACGCCAAGACCAAGACCACAAAGAGCAAAGAGGACAAAGCGGACCTCCTTCCCGGAAAGATCCTTGCCGGGAGGCGGTTTTAGCAAACCCGGCAAGACCCTTGCCGTGGCAGCTCGCCCCACACCTACGGAGTGAGTCACCCTTGAGTCCATTGCCCCCATGGGGCAAGGATTCGGGAGACATCCCCGTGGTGGCTTGCAGATCTTTGGGAAGACATTCAAGATCAGATACACCCTTTAGAAGATGATGATCCTTGGCGGGATCCCAGCCAAGGGGGACCACAAGGCCCCCGGCAAGAGCCTTGCCGGGGATGACATCAGGCGCCACGGCAAGAGCCTTGCTGGGGCCCCGGCAAGGCCCTTGCCAAGAACACCTGTAGGGCCACCATCAGGCCCACGCCAGTCAAAGCTCCACCGCCATTCGCATGCAGCTGCCGACCCAACCAACTGGGCAGGCACCTGCGTGGAGGCATGCAGATCTTCGTGGAGACCCACCACTGCGCCACCTCAGCTGCCTGCCTGCCTACATGGCACTGCGGGCGCCGCTGGCTAGGGCGCGTGTCGACGCGAGAGGGAGTGGCGACGGACGAGACAGGGCTCTCCCCCGTCCCCGATAAAGCAAGGACACCTGGGCAAGACGCATTAAATGCGCCTTGTCATGTAATGCAAGGGATAACCTCACATCACTGTTCCCTTTCCACCTCCTGTGTGCCACTGTGGCAACCCCTTTCCTATAAAAGGAGGCCCGAGGCGACCAGGAGGAGGATTCGGCTTTTTGGAGCTCCTCACGCCCCATAGCTAGCTCAAGAACACAGATATACAATCCACCAAAGCAGGAGTAGGGTTTTACGCATCCCCGCGGCCCGAACCTGGATAAACAAACTGTGTGCTATCTGTTTGATCCGCTCTTCTCACGACCTCGCGCCCCGCAGCCGTAGTAGGGATTCTTGTGATCCCATAGGTGTCGTTCCCACCAACATCTTTGGCGCGCCAGGTAGGGGGCCTCAGTTGTGAGAATCGGCTTTAGCAGTTAGTTCGACGCTTCTTCACCGCCATGGCGCCCAAGAAGAAGACGACGGTGGCGGTTGGCCCGTCAGAAGCCGGACATCACGTCCCGACTCGGGCGAGCAGCGGACCGGTCGCAGAAAGGACCTGAGGCGCCGTTCGCGAACACCAACACCGTCCCAACAGCCGGAGTTTGGGAGGCGGCGATGTTCGTGCGCCTGGTAACGGGCCGCACGCCGCCAAATCCAAAGACGGAGCCAGGCCTTCCGCGGGTGGCGCGGGGCCTTCCAAGATCGCTGCTACCCCGCCCGAAGGCGATGCGAGGGCCTCCAAGACTCCCACGCCGGTGCCGACGACGCGCTCCTCTCAAGCGGCGCGCGACGAACGGCGTAATCACGCCAAAGACCCCGGGCGTCGCCGCGGGAAGAGTCCCGAGCGCCACTCCCGGGAGGTAGAAGACCTACCCCGCTTGCCGAGGCGCTGGTGAAGATGGCATGCGACCGTGGGGTCGTGATAGAGCTCCTTCTGACATGGTCAGAAGTCGAAGCGCGTCGCGATCCGTGCAGGTTTCCTGCCACCAACGCCAACAGAAGCCCTGGCGCGCGCGCAGTTGCTCCTCGATTTTCCTTCCACTATGGGGAAACTCGATGAATGGAGAGCCACTATCCGAAGCCTTCTTGCGGTGGCCAACAAAGACGAACCGAGTCCGGTGGAGCCCCCGGGTCGATGCTCCGACGGAGTCCCACGCACCAGTGGCAGGAAAGCCCGCAGCGCCGCGACCACGGTGCACTCGCCTCCTCCTCGCCCGGTACCGTGGACGCCAGCCCGTCGCGACGTTACGGGCGACGAAATCTCCATAGCGTCGTCCGACCCGCGGACCCACTGTAACCAGTGCCAAGTCCTTCAGGAACGAGAACATGAAGACACTTGAACCACTATCGAGCGCCGGCGCGGAGCGCGCCACCAGTCAGACAGGCGAGCAGGGCCTGCTGTGAACCACCCGGCACCGGAGAGCCCTGGAGGCCTACCTTACGAGGTAGGCTGTCCGGCTTTTACCCGTGAGCTGCGGCAGTTCCAGTGGCCCACTCACCGCACCTTCAAACCTGACGTGGGCGAAAAGTACAGCGGCAAGACCCACCCGTCCGAGTTCCTCAGCATCTACACCATTGTGATGCAAGCTGCCAGAGCCCGCGACGATAAGGTGCTTGCGAATTACTTTCCGTTGGCTCTTAAACCCAACGCCATGTCATGGTTGATGCACTTGCCGGTAGACTCTATTTCCTCCTGGTCGGATTTGTGCCATGAATTTGTGGGCGCCTTTACTGGAGGCCACCAAGCCCATGGCCAAGCGAGCGACCTGCACGTCATTCCCGAGAAGGGAGGCAAGAGTCTCCGCAAGTATATACAGAGGTTCAGCCAGATACAATACAATATCCCTGATGTTCACCCTGCCGCCATCATCAGCGCGTTCCATCAGAACGTGCGTAATCGCAAGATGCGCGAAGAGCTGGCAATGAACAAGGTGAAAGATGTAGCAGAATTCTATGTTCTTGCTGAAAGATGTGCCCGTTCTGAAGAGGGAAGGAAGTACCCCGGCGAAGACGCCAGCGTGGAAACCGACTCCTCAGATGAAGATACTGCCGCCCCGGCGAAGAAGGGCCGGTGCCACAACAGGAAGCGCAAAGGTAAAGCCGTGCTTGCCGTCAAGGGATCTGGTGACACCGGCTCCACCAAGAAAACCAAGGCAGATGACCCCGGCAAGGAAATTGCCGGATGTGTCGCCTACCGGGCCTTGGCGGTTGCCGAGAAGCCAGGAAACTCCGACAAGCGATACTGCAAGATCCATCGCACCAAAGGCCATGCTCTCCAAGACTGCTGACAGGTTGAGCTCCTCGCTGAGAAGCAGAGGGCTGAATATGAGAGGCAGGACAAGGAGAAGGGCCAAGACGGTGTTGAGGGGTCCGGCAAGAAGCGTGATGGCCAGGTGGGCCGTCGCGGCAAGGATAAACAACAGGAGAGGCCCGTCCGGGGCCGTGACAAAAAGCCAGAAGACGACGATCACGAAGAGGACGACGAATCCGGCGACCAAGAGTTTCAGAAAGCTACAGAGGCCATGTGCGTCGACGGCGGCGCCTTGCTGCATACTTCTCACCGCCAGCTTAAACAGTGGGCGCGAGAGATTACAGCGGTAGAGCCGTCGTTTGATGCCAAAAGGCCGCTGAAGTGGTCCAGCACACCTATCATTTTTGACACTGAGGATCACCCTGATCGCACTACTACGGTCGGGTGCTTGCCATTGTTGGTTTCACCAATAATACGCAACCTCAAGGTGACAAAGATGCTAGTCGATGGCGGGGCCGGTCTGAACTTGATCTCGCCTGCCGTGATCGAGAAACTGCAGATTCCTGATGGAGACCTCGAAGAGACGGGCACATTTCAGGGGGTCAACCCAGGAAGAAGCCAACCTAAGGGAAAGGTCACGCTGCCCGTGACTTTTCTAAGCAATCTAAACTACAGGACGGAGAGGATCGTGTTTGATGTTGCCAAGATCCCCTTGCCTTACAACGGGATCCTTGGCCGCCCAGCGCTGGCCAAGTTCATGGCGGCGTCACACTACGCCTACAACACCCTGAAGATGCCAGGACCTGTGACGATCATCACCATCCCCTCCGATAAGAAAGATGCGTTGATTTGTGCTGACCAACTATACCAGCAAGCAGTTGCAGCAGCTGCCGCCACTAGGGCACTTGCTCCTGCCGCTGGGACCCCGGGAGGGAAGAAGAAGAATAAGACCGGTGAGACCTCGGACACCCACTCCGGCAGGCGCACCTCTTCGGAGTGTAGCGCTCCCGTCGAGGACGTGCCAGAGAGCTCCACTGGCGGAAACAAGAAGCCCAGGGCCATACCGCCGGGAACCAAGAAGGTTTCTGTCAATGAGGACGGCAAGGGAGGGGCTTTCACCATAAGCTCCACCCTTGACGACAAATAGGAAGACGCACTCGTCACCTTCTTGCGGGCGAATGTCGATGTGTTTGCATGGCAAGCTTCCGACATCCCCGGCGTTCCCAGGGAGGTGATTGAGCACCACCTTGCTGTCTGTCCTCATGCGCGGCCCGTCAAGCAGAAGGTCAGAAAGCAAGCTTTGGAACGACAAGAGTTCATCACAGAGGAGATCCGGAAACTGGAAGCAGTGGGTTTGGTAAGAGGAGTGCTCCATCCAACGTGGTTGGCCAATCCGGTCGTAGTGCGCAAGGCTAATGGGAAGTGGAGGCTGTGTATTGATTACACAGATATCAATAAGGCTTGTCCTAAGGACCTCTTCCTGTTGCCGCGCATCGACCAGATTGTTGACTCCACAGCTGGGTGTGATCTGTTGTCATTCCTCGATGCCTACTCCGGCTACCACCAGATCTTCATGACAACAGAAGACGAAGAGAAAACATCATTCATCACCCCATGTGGTACGTATTGTTTCATGCGGATGCCTTTCGGGCTGAAAAGTGCTGGTTCGACGTTTGCAAGGGCGGTCCAGATTGGTTTTGAACCCCAGCTCCATAGAAATATGGAAGCTTATATGGATGACATAGTGGTCAAAACCAAGGACAGGGCAACCCTCATACCGGATTTGCAAGAAACATTTGCAAACCTGCACAAGATCAACCTCAAGCTGAACCCTGAGAAGTGCGTCTTTGGCGTCCCATCCGGCAAGCTTCTCGGGTTCTTTGTATCACAGCGTGGGATAGAGGCCAATCCGGATAAGATCAAAGCTATAAAGCAGATTGAAGCACCCAAGCGAATCAGGGATGTGCGTCGGCTTGCTGGTTGCGTCGCCGCCATGGGCAGATTCATTTCCAAGTCTGCCGAGCGCGCCCTTCCCTTTTTCAAGATCCTGAAAAAGGTGGGCCCGATGGAGTGGACGCCAGAAGCCGAAGCAGCATTGCAAGATTTGAAGAAGTACCTCTCCTCTGCGCCAACACTAGTTGTGCCTAGACCACAGGAGCCGTTGCTGCTATACCTGGCGGCAACGAACCAGGTGGTCAGCACCGCACTAGTGGCGCAGAGAGAGGTTGACGACGAGGTAATGGCAGCGATAGAGCCCGACACCACCAATGCAGAGATGACACAGCCAGTTGAAGTGCCGCCGAAGAAGAAAATGATGCAGCACCCGGTCTACTTTGTTAGTTCCCTCCTGCGGGAGCTATATCAAGGTACTCCGGCATGCAGAAGCTGCTCTTCGGCCTTCTTATGGCCTCGAGGAAGCTGCATCACTACTTCCAGGCACACGAGATCACTGTCGTCACTCGCCTCCCTCTGCAACGGATATTGCACAATCTAGATGCAACGGGAAGAATTGTGGAATGGGCACTGGAGCTGTCCAGCTTTGGCCTCAAGTTTGAAAGTACTTCGATGATTCAGAGCCGAGTCCTGGTGGAATTCATTGCAGAGTGGACCACAACGCCTGACGAAGAAGCCCAAGAGACTGCTCTCCCTGGCAAGGAGGCAAGTTGCAGTTGGATCATGTACTTTGAAGGAGCTTTCTCCTTACACGGCGCCGGGGCTGGCGTACTGCTTGTCGCGCCCACCGGAGAGCACCTCAAGTACGTGATCCAGATGCACTTCCCCAGGGAGGTGTCAACAAACAATACGGCAGAGTACGAAGGGCTGCTTGCCGGTCTTAGGATCGCGGCGGACCTCGGAATCAAGAAGCTCATCGTCAGGGGCGACTTGCAGCTCGTCGTCAAGCAAGTCAACAAGGACTACCAGAGCCCGTTGATGAAGGCCTACATCGATGAAGTGAGAAAGCTGGAAGAGTGTTTCAACGATATACAGGCTGAATACGTTCCCCGAGCGAAGAACGATATCGCCGATTACCTGTCAAAACGCGCTGCCCTCAAGCTACCTGTGGAACCAGGTACCTTTGTGCTCCAGCTAACTCAGCCATCCATTGATCCATCAACAGAGTAGAACAAGAGGAGGAAATCAGGACCCGACAAGTACTTTCCTGCCGAGCTCCCCGGAGCTGCCGGCAAGGATGTTGCCAGGGACACTGAGCCCGCCACGGGACGGCTAGCTCCGGCGGAGCGTCAAGCTCTTGCCGTTGAGACAGCCGCCCCTATAGCGGAGGAAATGCCTTTAGTCCTCGCCGTCGAGCCTCAGGCTCCAGCGTGGGCATAGCATACCGTCCGATTCCTCCAAACAGGGGAACTTCCTGAAGAGCAGGAAGAAGCGAAAAAAGTAGCCCGTCGCTCTACCATGTACCAGTTCGTCGATGACGTCCTGTACAGAAAGAGGCCGAACAGTGTGAAATTGAAGTGTATCCCTCGGGAGGAAGGACTGGAGCTGTTGGCAGAGATACACAGAGGCATATGTGGATCCCACATCGGGTCAAGGGCCCTTGCCGGCAAGGCATTTCGGCAAGGCTTCTTCTGGCCCACCGCCCTCCAGGATGCGACGACACTAGTCACCAGATGTGAAGCGTGTCAGTTCCATTCAAAGAAGCTTCATCAGCCAGCTCAAGCCCTTCAAACCATTCCTCTCTCCTGGCCCTTCTCGGTCTGGGGGCTCGACATACTGGGTCCTTTCCCCCGTGTTATCGGGGGCTTTGAGTACTTGTACATTGCAATCGACAAGTTCACAAAGTGGCCGGAGGTGGAGGCAGTGAGGAAGGTCACAACTCAGTCAGCCGTCAAGTTCTTCAAGGGACTAGTGTGCCGTTTTGGTGTACCCAACAGGGTCATCACCGACAACAGCACACAGTTCACAAGCCGCACCTTCATGCAATATATCCAAGACCTCGGCAGCAAAGTCTGTTTCGCTTCCGTTGCTCACCCACGAAGCAATGGTCAAGCTGAGAGGGCAAACGCTGAAGTACTGCGAGGCTTAAGGACCAAGACCTTTGACAGGCTGCACAAGAGTGGAAGGCGCTGGATTGATGAGCTGCCGATGGTTCTTTGGTCGATCAGGACGATGCCAAATCAAGCCACCGGCCAGACACCCTTTGCCCTGGTATATGGGGCAGAAGCAGTTCTCCCCACTGAACTCATATACGGGTCACCTCGAGTGCTCGCTTATGATGAGCTTGAGCAAGAGCAACTGCGGCAAGATGACGCAATGCTCCTTGAGGAAGATCGTCTTCGGGCGGCTGTGAGAGCAACACGCTACCAGCAAGCCTTGCGTCGCTACCATAGCTGCAAGGTTCATGCCCGAAGCCTTGAGGAAGGAGACCTTGTTCTTCGGCGCGTTCAATCGGCCAAGAATTCCAACAAGTTGACGCCAAAGTGGGAAGGCCCTTATCGGGTAATACGAGTCACCAGGCCCGACGCAGTCCGCCTGGAGACCGAAGATGCCGTTCCGGTGAGTAACTCCTGGAACATTGAGCATCTTCGCAAGTTTTACCCATGAGGCGCGGCTTGCCGGCCCCCCCGGCAAGCCACCTTTTGTACAAGCATTGCCGATGATGCATGTAACCCTTTGTACAAAGCCAGGCGCAGACCCTGAGCACAAATAAATGAAGCGCTGGCGCCCTAAGTTATAGCATGGATGCCAGGTTGAGTCTCGTCCTTGGTTAGGGTTGATAGTGCTTAGCAGCGACTAACCCCTAGCTTAGAGGTCGAGTGTGCGTCTCTTTGTCTTTCTTTTGTCTTCTTTGGTTCACAGGACACACGGATATCCATGCCGAACCACTTAGGGAGGAAAAGAAGATGAACAGACCAGCATCTAGCCCCCAGCAAGCCAGCATTGCTGGGGGCTGCAAGAGCAAAGATTCACCCACGGCGAACCAGAGTTGCCGGGGGCTGCATCTTCAGATAAGTTCTTCATCCCTTATCATACATTCCATTATGGACTGAGGTATGTGAAACCTCGTTTTCCCCTAAGCTACCGTGCTCCCATAACTCTAGGCCCTAGGGCTCGTTCTTGGGGCCAAGTTTGGTCGTAGTCGCGGCAGCGAAAGGATGAAACAAGGAGCCAGAACCCGCCTCATCCCTGCCTCCGCCAAAGGTGTGAGGAAGGTCGAGCGAAGTAGGGAGATGGCAAGGCCTGTTGCTGGGCAAGGAAATGTTTATCTTAAAGATATCAAGGATTTACTCCTTGTCGTGGGTTCTACCCACAAATAAATGACCCGGCAAGCATCCCTTTTTCATTAAAAACATTCCACTCAGGTACATTCCATAGGGAATGAAAAACATGAATGATGGGATTACAAATTTTAAATTCAGCTAAGGCCTGAAGGCTTACAAACTAAAAAGAGATAAGGTGCCCATAATCCCTTTCTTGTCCCTCTTCTCAGGAGGCAGGTCAAGGAGGCGAAAAGGGCAAAAGGGGCGCCTAGGCGAGCTATGGGTGGCAGAAGACACCAAGAGAACATCTCGGTGGCCGCCCGAAGGCTGGATGGTGATGGCGGCGGCGGAAGCAGAGCTCGAAAACGAGGCGGCAGGACGTCAGCACGCGTCGAAGGCGTCGGTGCCCGCGTACTCCGACTTGACAGCCTTGCCGCCCGCCCTCTTCCTCTTCCGCAGCCCCCCAACACCAGCCGCCCAAGGAGACGGCCCCGGGAAGTTCAGGGAGCCAGCGACGCGGATGATGGGGTCGCCGGTGCCGCACGGAGCGGCACCCGACACCTAATCGGACCCGTCATCCTGCCGCCTACTACCCTCGTCGTCGCTGCCGCTGTCCTCCTCGTCACTCCCGCCCGAGGAGGAGTCTTCACTATCAGAAGAGATCTCCACGCAGCACCTTGCATGAGTCCCAAAGCACCCGAAGACCTTGATGGAGAGAAGGCCACCCTCCATCAGCTTAAAATGGAGAGTGAGCCCCTCTGTCAAGCGGTGGATATGGGAAAACGTCTTCCATCCCCGACGGAGATACATCACGTGAGGGGCGGGGAAATCGACATGGGCCCGCGTGCTACTGATCGCGCAGCCCCTCATGTGCAGCCACAATGACTCCGGTGGATCTAGCTCCATCTCCCGCGCGAATGGAGTCGGGAGACGAAGGCGACGGCGAGGCGGCCGACGTAGCCTGACGAAGAACTCGCAAGGGTCATCCCCAACGTGGCCCTCCATGGGAGGAGGAACTGCTGGCGGAGGCGAGGCCGGCGCGCCGCCCCGTCCTCCTCTTCCCCGAGCGCCTCGGCCTCGCCCCCTCCCCCTTCCCCTCGCGGTTGGCTCTACCACCGCAGGTGCAGGAGAAGGAGGGATGCATTGTTGAGCGGCGACCCTCGCCGCCACCATTGAAGGACCAGGATTCCCTCTCTCCATGACGGATGGAAGGGGGAGCAGAAGCTGAAGGAAGGAGGAGATGAAGGAATAAGGGACGCCGTCCCCCTTCCCGCTCTTTATAAAGGAACGGGGTGGGGGCTCGGCCGCCCCGCTCAGCCAATCAAGACGTGGATGGCGCAGGGAACTGGGACCGACCCGCCGCCCCGGCCCGCGGCGGCCCGGTTTCCCGGCTCCACCGTTCACCACCTCGAGCGCATGAGAGCCACGTGGCGGGCGTGCAGGACCGAGGCAACGGGTGAGGCGACCTCTCCCCACCCCATGATCGTGGGGAGTGGACGCCTTGAAGACCACGCCTCGGCCCCGTTCAGTAAATGGGCTGCGCCTCCACGCATCCCTCCGTTTATGGGGAAGGCGCGAACCGCCCCCTTTACTATGACGTGATGCATGCATGCAGAGCTCAGCCCCACGCATGCCGCCCACGTCACACATGCCTCCCCACGCTGCGCCACGCGCGGGAAGCATGGGAAGCACAGCGCGCAAAGAGACTTACCGCGGTAAAAACCGCCCGCCTGCCCGCGCACCGTTTTTGGGCCTAGCCCAACGACGCGATTGCGCTTACGTGTGGCCCAGGCCCGGGGGCTCCTGTCGGTGTACAAAAAGTGGGGTACCCTTTTTGTACCCCTATAACTGTGCACGGGCAGTCTGAGCCACGGGCACCACCACACTGGGCAAGGCAAGGGGGTGAGCCAAGGTAAGGCCGAAGCTCAGGAGAAGCAGAACGACGCCAAGACCAAGACCACAAAGAGCAAAGGGGACGAAGCGGACCTCCCCCCCGTCAAGATCCTTGCCAGGAGGCGGTTTTAGCAAACCCAGCAAGACCCTTGCCGTGGCAGCTCGCCCCACACCTACGGAGTGAGTCACCCTTGAGTCCACTGCCCCCATGGGGCAAGGATTCGGGAGACATCCCCGTGGTGGCTTGCAGATCTTTGGGAAGACATTCAAGATCAGATACACCCTTTAGAAGATGATGATCCTTGGCGGGATCCCAGCCAAGGGGGACCACAAGGCCCCCGGCAAGAGCCTTGCCGGGGATGACATCAGGCGCCACGGCAAGAGCCTTGCTGGGGCCCCGGCAAGGCCCTTGCCAAGAACACCTGTAGGGCCACCATCAGGCCCACGCCAGTCAAAGCTCCACCGCCGTTCGCATGCAGCTGCCGACCCAACCAGCTGGGCAGGCACCTGCGTGGAGGCATGCAGATCTTCGTGGAGACCCACCACTGTGCCACCTCAGCTGCCTGCCTGCCTACATGGCACTGCGGGCGCCGCTGGCCAGGGCGCATGTCAACGCAAGAGGGAGCAGCGACAGACGAGATAGGGCTCTCCCCCATCCCCGATAAAGCAAGGACACCTGGGCAAGACGCATTAAATGCGCCTTGTCATGTAATGCAAGGGATAACCTCACATCACTGTTCCCTTTCCACCTCCTGTGTGCCACTGTGGCAACCCCTTTCCTATAAAAGGAGGCCCGAGGCGACCAGGAGGAGGATTCGGCTTTTTGGAGCTCCTCACGCCCCATAGCTAGCTCAAGAACACAGATATACAATCCACCAAAGCAGGAGTAGGGTTTTACGCATCCCCGCGGCCCGAACCTGGATAAACGAACCGTGTGCTATCTGTTTGATCCACTCTTCTCACGACCCCGCGCTCCGCAACCGTAGTAGGGATTCTTGTGATCCCATAGGTGTCGTTCCCACCGACAAATCGTCAAGAACACTGTGAAGGGCGCCTTTGAAGAGGGTATCGATCTTCTCAAAAGCTTCTTGATGTGCAGGGTTAAGATTGCACTAAGGTTTGCCCTTGGTGGCATCATAGCAGTACATGGTATGGAACCAATAAACTGCTCTCGTGCGCCACCTTCTATATTGCATCCCCTTGGAGGTAGGCAGCTTCAAATGCGTAGCAAAGCCACTCGGAGTAAATTGCCTATAATCAGGTTTTTGGATTGTTGACTATATGAGCAAATACTAATCCGAATAAACGGTAAATAAATAATGACAATAATAACATATATTGAACTAATCATTCGGACCGGCATAGTGATGAATAGATGAAATCTAAGGCACAAACTAGAAACAAGAATTCTAGCACAATTTCAAACAAAGAGGACATAATTACGTACGGTGCAGCCGGAGCAGAACCGCTGGAGTTGATGTTGTCGACCATGTCATTGATGAAAAGGTTGTCGTGGTCTGGGAAGAAGTCGTCGTTGCCACCAGTCACATGAGTGCACTCCCCAAAAACCCGATCGCTCCTCTCCTTGTCCAATTCGGACTCCCAAGGGGGGGGGAGGGGCTAGCCCTAGGCCCTCTCCTCTCTCTCCCACAAGGCCCATGTTGGCACATTAGTTCCCCCCGGGGTTCCGATAACCCCTCCGGCACTCCAATAAATATCCGGTGACCCCCGGAACTCATCCGGTGTCCGAATATAGTCCTCCAATATATCAATCTTATGTCTCGACCATTTCGAGACTCCTCGTCATGTTCGTGATCACATCCGGGACTCCGAACTATATTTGGTACATCAAAACACATAAACTCGTACCGATCGTCACCGAACGTTAAGCGTGCGGACCCAACGGGTTCGAGAACTATGTAGACATGACCGAGATATGTCTCCGGTCAATAATCAATAGCGGAACCTGGATGCTCGTATTGGTTCCTACATATTCTTTGAAGATCTTTATCGGTCAAACCGCATAACGATATATGTTGTTCCGTTTGTCATCGGTATCTTACTTGCCCGAGATTCGATCGTCGGTATCTCAATACCTAGTTCAATCTCGTTACCGGCAAGTCTCTTTACTCGTTCCATAATGCAACATCCCGTAACTAACTCATTAGCTACATTGCTTGCAAGGCTTATATTGATGTGCATTACCGAGAGGGCCCAGAGATACCTCTCCGACAATCGGAGTGACAAATCCTAATTTTGATCTATGCCAACTCAACAAACACCATCGGAGACACCTGTAGATCACCTTTATAATCAGCCAGTTATGTCGTGACGTTTGGTAGCACACAAAGTGTTCCTCTGGTATTCAGGAGTTGCATGATCTCATAGTCATAGGAACATGTATAAGTTATGGAGAAAGCAATAGCAACAAACTAAACGATCATCGTGCTAAGCTAACGGATGGGTCAAGTCAATCATATCATTCTCTAATGATGTGATCCCATTAATCAAATGACAACTCATGTGTATGGTTAGGAAACATAACCATCATTGATTCAGCGAGCTAGTCAAGTAGAGGCAAACTAGTGACACTTTGTTTATCTATTGTGACGCCCCCAATTTGACCGTACACTAATCATACATGCAAATGTGTACGATCAATATCAAAGGCTCACGGGAAGATATCACAACACAACTCTAGACACAAATTAAAATAATACAAGCTTTATATTACAAGCCAGGGGCCTTGAGGGCTCAAATACACAAGAGTCAGCGGAAGCAACAATATCTGAGTACAGACATAAGTTAAACAAGATTGCCTTAAGAAGGCTAGCACAAAAGTAGCAACGATCGAAAAGGCAAGGCCTCCTTCCTGGGACCTCCTAACTACTGGTCGAAGCCAAACTCCACGTACAATCATCCTCGGGATCCTATGGCTCCTGGACTCCATCATCTGGTCGCAACAACCGGGTATAGAAAGGGGAAAAGGGGGGAGCAAAGCAACCGTGAGTACTCATCCAAAGTACTCGCAAGCAAGGAGCTACACTACATATGCATTGGTATCAAATGAAAGGGGTAGTATATGTGGACTAAACTGCAGAATGCCAGAATAAGAGGGGGATAGCTAGTCCTATCGAAGACTACGCTTCTGGCAACCTCCATCTTGAAGCAGTAGAAGAGAGTAGATGGTAAGTTAACCAAGTATCATCGCGTAGCATAATCCTACCCTACGATCCTCTCCTCGTCGCCCTATGAGAGAAAGATCACCGGGTGTATCTGGCACTTGAAAAGGGTGTGTTTTATTAAGTATCCGGTTCTAGTTGTCATAAGGTCAAGGTACAACTCCGGGTCGTCCTTTTACCGAGGGACACGGCTATTCGAATAGACAAACATCCATGCAGGGGTGTGATACGTCTCCAACGTATCTATAATTTTTTATTGCTCCATGCTATATTATCTACTGTTTTGGACATTATTGGGATTTATTATCCACTTTTATATTTTTTTGGGACTAACCTATTAACCGGAGGCCCAGCCTAGAATTGTTGTTTTTTTGCCTATTTTAGCGTTTCGAAGAAAAGGAATATCAAACGGAGTCCAAATGGAATGAAACCTTCGAGAATGTGATTTTTGGAACAAACAAGACCCAAGAGACTTGGACCCTATGTCAAGCAACCAACATGGAGGCCACGAGGTAGGGGGCGCGCCTACCCCCCCAGGCGCGCCCTTCACCCTCATGGGCCCCCTGTTGCTCCACCAACGTACTCCTTCCTCCTATATATACCTACGTACCCCCAAACGATCATATACAGAGCCAAAACCCTAATTCCACCGCCATAACTTTCTGTATCCACGAGATCCCATCTTGGGGCCTGTTCCGGAGCTCCGCCGGAGGGGGCATCCATCACGGAGGGCTTCTACATCAACACCATAGCCTCTCCGATGAAGTGTGAGTAGTTAACTCAGACCTTCGGGTCCATAATTATTAGCTAGATGGCTTCTTCTCTCCTTTTGGATCTCAATACAATGTTCTCCCCTCTCTTGTGGAGATCTATTCGATGTAATCTTCTTTTTGCAGTGTGTTTGTTGAGACCGATGAATTGTGGGTTTACAATCAAGATTATCTATGAACAATATTTGAATCTTCTCTGAATTCTTTTATGTATGATTGGTTATCTTTGCAGCTCTCTTCAAATTATCAGTTTGGTTTGGCCTACTAGATTGATCTTTCTTGCAATGGGAGAAGTGCTTAGCTTTGGGTTCAATCTTGCGGTGTCCTTTCCCAGTGACAGTAGGGGCAGCAAGGCACGTATTGTATTGTTGCCATAGAGGATAACAAGATGGTTTTTTTTATCATATTGCATGAATTTATCCCTTTACATCATGTCATCTTGCTTAAGGCGTTACTCTGTTTTCATGAACTTAATACTCTAGATGCATGCTGGATAGCGGTCGATGAGTGGAGTAATAGTAGTAGATGCAGGCAGGAGCTGGTCTACTTGTCTCGGACGTGATGCCTATACACATGATCATACCTAGATATTCTCATAACTATGCTCAATTCTGTCAATTGCTCAACAGTAATTTGTTCACCCATCGTAAAATACTTATGCTCTTGAGAGAAGCCACTAGTGAAACATATGGCCCCCGGGTCTATCTTCATCATATTAATCTTCCAATACTTAGTTATTTCCTTTGCTTTTTACTCTGCTTTTATTTTACTTTGCATCTTTATCATAAAAATACCAAAAATATTATTCTATCATATCTATCAGATCTCACTCTCGTAAGTGACCATGAAGGGATTGGCAACCCCTTATCGCGTTGGTTGCGAGGAGTTATTTGTTTTGTGCAGGTATGAGGGACTCGCGCGTAGCCTCCTACTGGATTGATACCTTGGTTCTCAAAAACCAAGGGAAATAATTACGCTACTTTGATGCATCATCCTTTCCTCTTCAAGGATATCCAACGCAGTGCTCAAGAGGTAGCAAGAAGATTTCTGGCACCGTTGCCGGGGAGTCTACGCAAAAGTCAGCATACCAAGTACCCATCACAACCCTTATCTCCCGCATTACATTATTTGCCATTTGCCTCTCGTTTTCCTCTCCCCCACTTCACCCTTGCCGTTTTATTCGCCCTCTCTCTCTCTATCCTCCCTCTCTTTCTCTATTTGCCTCTTTTTGCCCATTTGCTTTTTGTTTGCTTGAGTGTTGGATTGCTTGCTTGTCACGATGGCTCAAGATAGCACTAAATTGTGTGACTTACCAATACCAACAACAATGATTTTATTAGCACTCTGATTGCTCCTCTTACCGATGCTGAATCTTGTGAAATTAATGCCGCTTTGCTGAATCTTGTCACGAAAGATCCGTTTTCCGGCCTTCCTAGTGAAGATGCCGCTACCCGTCTAAATAGCTTCGTTGGTTTGTGTGATATGCAAAAGAAGAAAGATGTGGACAACGATATTGTTAAGTTGAAGCTATTTCCTTTTTCGCTTAGAGATCATGCTAAAGCTTGGTTTTCGTCTTTGCCTAAAAATAGTATTGATTCTTGGAACAAGTGCAAAGATGCTTTTATCTCTAAGTATTTTCCTCCCACTAAGATCATCTCCCTTAGAAACGATATTATGAATTTTATGCAACTTGATCATGAACATGTTGCACAAGCTTGGGAGAGGATGAAATTAATGATATATAATTGCCCTACTCTGTTGGGGAACGTTGCAGAAAATTAAAATTTTTCCTACGGTTTCACCAAGATCCATCTATGAGTTCATCTAAGCAACGAGTCTAGAGAGAGAGTTTGCATCTACATACCACTTGTAGATCGCGTGCGGAAGCTTGCAAGGTGATGATGTAGTCGTACTCGACGTGATTCAAATCACCGATGACCTGCGCCGAACGGACGGCACCTCCGCGTTCAACACACGTACGGAAACAGCCACGTCTCCTCCTTCTTGATCCAGCAAGGAAGGGAGGAGAGGTTGAGGGAGATGGCACCAGCAGCAGCACGACGGCGTGGTGTTGGTGGAGCTGCAGTACTCCGGCAGAGCTTCGCTAAGCGCTATGGAGTTGGAGGAGGTGTTGGGGAGGGAGAAGGAGGCAACCAAAGGCCAGGGCACACGGTATGAAGTCCCTCCTCTCCCCCCACTATATATAGGGGTGCCAAGGGGGGGTGGCCGGCCCTAGGAGATCAAATCTCCTAGGGGGTGCGGCGGCCAAGGGGGGATTCCCTCCCCCCAAGGGACCTAGGAGGTGCCTTCCACTAGTAGGACTCCTCCCCCTTGGAAACCCTAGGCGCATGGGCCTTGTGGGGCTGGTGACCTTGGCCCATGTAGGCCAAGGCGCACCCCCTACAGCCCATGTGGCCCCCGGGGATGGGTGGCCCCACCCGGTGGGCCCCCGGGACCCCTCCGGTGGTCCCGGTACAATACCGATAACCCCGAAACTTGTCCCGATGCCCGAAACAGGACTTCCCGTATATAAATCTTTACCTCCGGACCATTCCGGAACTCCTCGTGACGTCCGGGATCTCATCCGGGACTCCGAACAACATTCGGGTTACTGCATATACATATCCCTACAACCCTAGCGTGACTGAACCTTAAGTGTGTAGACCCTACGGGTTCGGGAGACATGTAGACATGACCGAGACTCTCTTAGTCAATAACCATCAGCGGGATCTGGATACCCATGATGGCTCCCACATGCTCCTCGATGTTGTCATCGGATGAACCACTATGTCGAGGATTCGATCAAACCCTGTATACAATTCCCTTTGCCAATCGGTACGTTACTTGCCCAAGACTTGATCGTCGGTATCCCAATACCTTGTTCAGTCTCGTTACCGGCAAGTCACTTTACTCGTACCGTAATGCATGATCCCGTGTCCAACACCTTGGTCACTTTGAGCTCATTATGATGATGCATTACCGAGTGGGCCCAGAGATACCTCTCCGTCATACGGAGTGACAAATCCCAGTCTCGATCCGTGTCAACCCAACAGCTACTTTCGGAGATACCTGTAATGCACCTTTATAGTCACCCAGTTACGTTGTGACGTTTGGCACACCCAAGGCATTCTTACGGTATCCGGGAGTTACACGATCTCATGGTCGAAGGAAGAGATACTTGACACTTGCAAAGCTCTAGCAAAACGAACTACACGATCTTTTATGCTATGCTTAGGATTGGGTCTTGTCCATCACATCATTCTCCTAATGATGTGATCCCGTTATCAATGACATCCAATGTCCATAGTCAGGAAACCATGACTATCTGTTGATCACAACGAGCTGGTCAACTAGAGGCTTACCAGGGACATAGTGTGGTCTAAGTATTCACACGTGTATTACGATTTCCGGATAATACAGTTATAGCATGAATACAAGACAATTATCATGAACAATGAAATATAATAATACTTTTATTATTGCCTCTAGGGCATATTTCCAACAGTCTCCCACTTGCACTAGAGTCACTAATCTAGTTACATTGTGATGAATCGAACACCCATAGAGTTCTGGTGTTGATCATGTTTTGCACGCGAGAGAGGTTTAGTCAGCGGATCTGCGACATTCAGATCCGTGTGCACTTTGCAAATCTCTATGTCTCCATCTTGAACATTTTCACGGATGGAGTTGAAACGACGCTTGATGTGCCTGGTCTTCTTGTGAAACCTGGGCTCCTTTGCGAGGGCAATAGCTCCAGTGTTGTCACAGAAGAGTTTGATCGGCCCCGACGCATTGGGTATGACTCCTAGGTCGGTGATGAACTCCTTCACCCAAATCGCTTCATGTGCTGCCTCCGAGGCTGCCATGTACTCCGCTTCACACGTAGATCCCGCCACGACGCTCTGCTTGCAGCTGCACCAGCTTACTGCTCCACCATTCAACATATACACGTATCCGGTTTGTGACTTAGAGTCATCCGGATCTGAGTCGAAGCTAGCGTCGACGTAACCCTTTACGACGAGCTCTTCGTCTCCTCCATAAACGAGAAACATGTCCTTTGTCCTTTTCAGGTACTTCAGGATATTCTTGACCGCTGTCCAGTGTTCCTTGCCGGGATTACTTTGGTATCTTGCTACCAAACTTACGGCAAGGTTTACATCGGGTCTGGTACACAGCATGGCATACATAATAGATCCTATGGCTGAAGCATAGGGGATGACACTCATCTCTTCTTTATCTTTTGCCGTGGTCGGTGACTGAGCTGAGCTCAGTCTCATACCTTGTAACATAGGCAAGAACCCCTTCTTGGACTGATCCATTCTGAATCTCTTCAAAATCTTATCAAGGTATGTACTTTGTGAAAGACCTATGAGGCGTCTCGATCTATCTCTATAGATCTTGATGCCTAATATATAAGCAGCTTCTCCAAGGTCCTTCATTGAAAAACACTTATTCAAGTAGGCCTTAATGCTGTCCAGAAATTCTATATTATTTCCCATCAGGAGTATGTCATCTACATATAATATGAGAAATGCTACAGAGCTCCCACTCACTTTCTTGTAAACGCAGGCTTCTCCATAAGTCTGCATAAACCCAAACGCTTTGATCATCTCATCAAAGCGAATGTTCCAACTCCGAGATGCTTGCACCAGTCCATAAATGGATCGCTGGAGCTTGCATACTTTGTTAGCGTTCTGAGGATCGACAAAACCTTCCGGCTGCATCATATACAGTTCTTCCTTAAGATGCCCGTTAAGGAATGCTGTTTTGACGTCCATCTGCCATATCTCATAATCATAGTATGCGGCAATTGCTAACATGATTCGGACGGACTTTAGCTTCGCTACGGGAGAGAATGTCTCGTCGTAGTCAATCCCTTGAACCTGTCGATAACCCTTAGCGACAAGTCGAGCTTTATAGATGGTAACATTACCATCCGCGTCCGTCTTCTTCTTAAAGATCCATTTGTTTTCTATCGCTCGCCGATCATCGGGCAAGTCTGTCAAAGTCCATACTTTGTTTTCATACATGGATTCTATCTCGGATTTCATGGCTTCAAGCCATTTGTTGGAATCCGGGCCCGTCATTGCTTCTTCATAGTTCGAAGGTTCATTGTTGTCTAACAACATGATTTCCAGGACAGGGTTGCCGTACCACTCTGGTGCGGAACGTGTCCTTGTGGACCTACGAAGTTCAGCAGTAACTTGATCCGAAGTACCTTGATCATTATCATGGTTTTCCTCTTCAGTTGGTGTGGGCATCACAGGAATGTTTTCCTGTGCTGCGTCACTATCCCGCTCAAGAGGTAGTACTTCATCGAGTTCTACTTTCCTCCCACTTACTTCTTTCGAGAGAAACTCTTTTTCCAGAAAGCATCCGTTCTTGGCAACAAAGATCTTGCCTTCGGATCTTAAGTAGAAGGTATACCCTATAGTTTCCTTAGGGTATCCTATGAATACGCATTTTTCCGACTTGGGTTCGAGCTTTTCAGGTTGAAGTTTCTTGACATAAGCTTCGCATCCCCAAACTTTTAGAAACGACAGCTTAGGTTTCTTTCCAAACCATAATTCATACGGTGTCGTCTCAACGGATTTAGACGGTGCCCTATTTAAAGTGAATGTAGCTATCTCTAGAGCGTATCCCCAAAATGATAGCGGTAAATCGGTAAGAGACATCATAGACCGCACCATATCCAATAGAGTGCGATTACGACGTTCGGACACACCGTTTCGCTGAGGTGTTCCAGGCGGCGTGAGCTGTGAAACGATTCCACATTTCTTTAAGTGTGTACCAAATTCGTGACTTAAGTATTCTCCTCCACGATCTGATCGTAAGAATTTTATCTTTCGGTCACGTTGATTCTCCACCTCATTCTGAAATTCCTTGAACTTTTCAAAGGTCTCAGACTTGTGTTTCATTAAGTAGACATACCCATATCTACTCAAGTCATCTGTGAGAGTGAGAACATAACGATATCCTCCGCGAGCCTCAACGCTCATTGGACCGCACACATCGGTATGTATGATTTCCAACAAGTTGGTTGCTCGCTCCATTGTTCCGGAGAACGGAGTCTTGGTCATTTTACCTAAGAGGCATGGTTCGCACGTGTCAAACGATTCATAATCAAGAGACTCTAAAAGTCCATCAGCATGGAGCTTCTTCATGCGCTTGACACCAATGTGACCAAGGCGGCAGTGCCACAAGTATGTGGGACTATCGTTATCAACTTTAAATCTTTTGGCATCTACACTATGAACATGTGTAATATTACGCTCGAGATTCATTAAGAATAAACCATTGACCATCGGAGCATGACCATAAAACATATCTCTCATATAAATCGAACAACCATTATTCTCAGACTTAAATGAGTAGCCATCTCGTATTAAACGAGATCCAGATACAATGTTCATGCTCAAACTTGGCACTAAATAACAATTATTGAGGTTCAAAACTAATCCCGTAGGTAAATGTAGAGGCAGCGTGCCGACGGCGATCACATCGACTTTGGAACCATTCCCGACGCGCATCGTCACCTCGTCCTTTGCCAGTCTCCGTTTATTCCGCAGCTCCTGCTGTGAGTTACAAATATGAGCAACGGCACCGGTATCAAATACCCAGGAGTTACTACGATTACTGGTAAGGTACACATCAATCACATGTATATCAAATATACCTTTGGTGTTGCCGGCCTTCTTATCCGCTAAGTATTTGGGGCAGTTCCGCTTCCAGTGACCCTTCCCCTTGCAATAAAAGCACTCAGTCTCAGGCTTGGGTCCATTCTTTGACTTCTTCCCGGTAACTGGCTTACCAGGCGCGGCAACATCTTTGCCGTCCTTCTTGAAGTTCTTCTTACCCTTGCCCTTCTTGAACTTAGTGGTCTTATTGACCATCAACACTTGATGTTCTTTCTTGATTTCAGCCTCTGCTGACTTCAGCATCGAGAACAATTCAGGAATGGTCTTTTCCATTCCTTGCATGTTGTAGTTCATCACAAAGCTCTTGTAGCTTGGTGGGAGCGACTGGAGGATTCTGTCAATGACCGCCTCATCTGGGAGGTTAATGTTCAGCTGGGTCATACGGTTGTGCAACCCAGACATCTTCAGGATGTGCTCACTGACAGAACTGTTTTCCTCCATCTTACAACTGTAGAACTTGTCGGAGACATCATATCTCTCGACCCGGGCATGAGCTTGAAAAACTAGTTTCAGCTCTTCGAACATCTCATATGCTCCGTGATGCTCAAAACGCTTTTGGAGCCCCGGTTCTAAGCTGTAAAGCATGCCGCACTGAACGAGGGAGTAATCATCAGCGCGAGTTTGCCAAGCATTCATAATGTCTTGGTTCTCTGGGACGGGAGCGTCACCTAGCGGTCCTTCTAGGACATATTGTTTCCTGGCAGCTATGAGGATGATCCTCAGGTTCCGGACCCAGTCCGTATAGTTGCTGCCATCATCTTTCAGCTTGGTTTTCTCTAGGAACGCGTTGAAGTTCATGTTGACATTAGCGTTGGCCATTGATCTACAAGACATATTTGCAAAGGTTTTAGACTATGTTCATGATAATAAAGTTCTAATCAAATTATGAACTCCCACTTAGATTAGACATCCCTTTAGTCATCTAAGTGTTACACGATCCGAGTCGACTAGCCCGTGTCCGATCATCACGTGAGACGGACTAGTCATCGTCGGTGAACATTTTCATGTTGATCGTATCTTCTATACGATTCGTGTTCGACCTTTCGGTCTCCGTGTTCCGAGGCCATGTCTGCACATGCTAGGCTCGTCAAGTTAACCCTAAGTGTTTTCGCTGTGTAAAACTGTCTTACACCCGTTGTATGTGAACGTAAGAATCCATCACACCCGATCATCACGTGGTGCTTAGAAACGACGAACTGTAGCAACGGTGCACAGTTAGGGGAGAACACTTCTTGAAATTTTATAAGGGATCATCTTATTTACTACCGTCGTTCTAAGTAAACAAGATGCATAATACATAATAAACATCACATGCAATTATATAGTTGTGACATGATATGGCCAATATCATATAGCTCCATTGATCTTCATCTTCGGGGCTCCATGATCATCTTGTCACCGGCTTGACACCATGATCTCCATCATCATGATCTCCATCATCGTGTCTTCATGAAGTTGTCACGCCAACGACTACTCCTACTTCTATGACTAACGTTTAGCAATAAAGTAAAGTAGTTTACATGACGTTATTCAATGACACGCAGGTCATACAAAAAATAATGACAACTCCTATGGCTCCTGCCGGTTGTCATACTCATCGACATGCAAGTCGTGAATCCTATTACAAAGAACATGATCTCATACATCACAATTCATCATTCATCACGACTTCTGGCCATATCACATCACATGATCAATCGCTGCAAAAACAAGTTAGACGTCCTCTAATTGTTGTTTGCATCTTTTACGTGGCTGCAATTGGGTTCTAGCAAGAACGTTTTCTTACCTACGAATCACCACAACGTGATTTTGTCAACTTCTATTTACCCTTCATAAGGGCCCTGTTCATCGATTCCGCTCCAACTAAAGTGGGAGAGACAGACACCCGCCAGCCACCTTATGCAACTAGTGCATGTCAGTCGGTGGAACCGGTCTCACGTAAGCGTACGTGTAAGGTTGGTCCGGGCCGCTTCATCCCACAATACCGTCGAAGCAAGAAAAGACTAGTAGAGGCAAGTAAGATGACAAAACCCACGCCCACAACAAAATTGTGTTCTACTCGTGCAAAGAGAACTACGCATAGACCTAGCTCTGATACCACTGTTGGGGAACGTTGCAGAAAATTAAAATTTTTCCTACGGTTTCACCAAGATCCATCTATGAGTTCATCTAAGCAACGAGTCTAGAGAGAGAGTTTGCATCTACATACCACTTGTAGATCGCGTGCGGAAGCTTGCAAGGTGATGATGTAGTCGTACTCGACGTGATTCAAATCACCGATGACCTGCGCCGAACGGACGGCACCTCCGCGTTCAACACACGTACGGAAACAGCCACGTCTCCTCCTTCTTGATCCAGCAAGGAAGGGAGGAGAGGTTGAGGGAGATGGCACCAGCAGCAGCACGACGGCGTGGTGTTGGTGGAGCTGCAGTACTCCGGAAGAGCTTCGCTAAGCGCTATGGAGTTGGAGGAGGTGTTGGGGAGGGAGAAGGAGGCAACCAAAGGCCAGGGCACACGGTATGAAGTCCCTCCTCTCCCCCCACTATATATAGGGGTGCCAAGGGGGGGTGGCCGGCCCTAGGAGATCAAATCTCCTAGGGGGTGCGGCGGCCAAGGGGGGATTCCCTCCCCCCCAAGGCACCTAGGAGGTGCCTTCCACTAGTAGGACTCCTCCCCCTTGGAAACCCTAGGCGCATGGGCCTTGTGGGGCTGGTGCCCTTGGCCCATGTAGGCCAAGGCGCACCCCCTACAGCCCATGTGGCCCCCGGGGATGGGTGGCCCCACCCGGTGGGCCCCCGGGACCCCTCCGGTGGTCCCGGTACAATACCGATAACCCCGAAACTTGTCCCGATGCCCGAAACAGGACTTCCCGTATATAAATCTTTACCTCCGGACCATTCCGGAACTCCTCGTGACGTCCGGGATCTCATCCGGGACTCCGAACAACATTCGGGTTACTGCATATACATATCCCTACAACCCTAGCGTGACTGAACCTTAAGTGTGTAGACCCTACGGGTTCGGGAGACATGTAGACATGACCGAGACTCTCTTAGTCAATAACCATCAGCGGGATCTGGATACCCATGATGGCTCCCACATGCTCCTCGATGTTGTCATCGGATGAACCACTATGTCGAGGATTCGATCAAACCCTGTATACAATTCCCTTTGCCAATCGGTACGTTACTTGCCCAAGACTTGATCGTCGGTATCCCAATACCTTGTTCAGTCTCGTTACCGGCAAGTCACTTTACTCGTACCGTAATGCATGATCCCGTGTCCAACACCTTGGTCACTTTGAGCTCATTATGATGATGCATTACCGAGTGGGCCCAGAGATACCTCTCCGTCATACGGAGTGACAAATCCCAGTCTCGATCCGTGTCAACCCAACAGCTACTTTCGGAGATACCTGTAATGCACCTTTATAGTCACCCAGTTACGTTGTGACGTTTGGCACACCCAAGGCATTCTTACGGTATCCGGGAGTTACACGATCTCATGGTCGAAGGAAGAGATACTTGACACTTGCAAAGCTCTAGCAAAACGAACTACACGATCTTTTATGCTATGCTTAGGATTGGGTCTTGTCCATCACATCATTCTCCTAATGATGTGATCGCGTTATCAATGACATCCAATGTCCATAGTCAGGAAACCATGACTATCTGTTGATCACAACGGGCTGGTCAACTAGAGGCTTACCAGGGACATAGTGTGGTCTAAGTATTCACACGTGTATTACGATTTCCGGATAATACAGTTATAGCATGAATACAAGACAATTATCATGAACAATGAAATATAATAATACTTTTATTATTGCCTCTAGGGCATATTTCCAACATACTCATGGTTTGAATTTGTGGATGATTATACAAAAAATTTATGCCGAATTGAATTTTGCTTCTAGAAATCTTTTAGATTCGGCCGCGGGAGGCACTTTTATGGAAATCACTTTAGGAGAAGCTACTAAACTCCTAGATAATATTATGGTTAATTATTCTCAATGGCATACTGAAAGATCTATTAATAAAAAGGTGCATGTGATAGAAGAAATTAATGTTTTGAGTGGAAAGATGGATGAACTTATGAAATTATTTGCTAGTAAGAGTGTTTCTTCTGATCCTAATGATATGCCCTTGTCTACTTTGATTGAGAATAATAATGAATCTATGGATGTGAATTTTGTTGGTAGGAACAATTTTGGTAACAACGCGTGTAGAGGAAATTTTAATCCTAGGCCTTATCCTAGTAATCCCTCTAATAACTATGGTAATTCCTACAATAATTCTTATGGAAATTATAATAATATGCCCTCTGATTTTGAATCTAATCAAGGTATTCAGAATCCCGACTTGACTCGTAGAATCCCACGACTTCACGACCCTATGGAACCATGTCGATCCAAGTCCCACTATGAATCTGGATCAGGTAGAATCCATGTTGAGTCGCGATCCAAATCATAGAATCATGTACAAAACTGTAGAATCCCGACTATGCTATGGACTATGTCCGATTCTACTAACTTATCTAAGCCGTTTGTTTAGTGGTAGCAAAATAGTATGCCATCATCCAAACCATTTTCACATGCCTCATGGCCCTTTATTCTCCTCCCAAGCCCAAATGCTCAGTCGCCGACACCTTTGATCTAGCTCTCAAAACCTAGATCAAAATTGAGGATCAGACTAGTCGACAAATGGAATTGGCGTGGGAAGGAGGATGCATCAAGATTTATCGGAGAAGGAGAGCAAGACCCTTCAAGGTTCAGCACTGCAGGGCGGATATACAAGTGACGAACTATTCACGCATTCTAAAAAACATATAAGTAAATTTCGTGCGTCAAAGATTTCAATGTTCTATATATTTGCCTCTCATATATGTTCCATACATCCAAGCTAATAATAGTTTAGCCATAAAAAAAGTGGAATAGAACTAGCATTGATGTGTACATATTTTCTCTATATTTAGTGTCAAAACTCTATAGAATCCATATAAATTTCTTCCGTGGATACAAAATATCTTATTTGAGTAAATCTAGTAGAATCCTCGATCCACGACTCGATACTACGACTCGATTCTTTTTAAGGAAAATCGATCCGACTCTGAATCCCGACTTTGACTACCTTGAATCTAATATTAAAGAATTTATTACCTCGCAAAAGAATTTCAATGCTTTGATTGAAGAAAAATTGCTTAAGATTGATGAGTTGGCTAGGAACATTGATAGAATTTCTCTTGATGTTGATTCTTTGAAACTTAGATCTATTCCTCCTAAGCATGATATCAATGAGTCTCTCAAAGCCATGAGAATTTCCATTGATGAGTGCAAAGAAAGAACCGCTAGGATGCGTGCTAAGAAAGATGCCTTTATAAGAGCGTGTTCTTCTAGTTCCTATGAAAATAAAGATGAAGATCTAAAAGTTATTGATGTGTCCCCTATTAAATCTTTGTTTTGTAATATGAATCTTGATAATGATGGGACTAAATATGATCCACCTTTACCTAGAAGGCGTTCCAAAAATTCGGAGTTTTTAGATCTTGATGCTATTTGATGAAAGTGGGATTGAAGAAATTAAAACCCTAGATGTTGCTAAACCCACTATTTTGGATTTCAAGGAATTTAATTATGAAAATTGCTCTTTGATTGATTGTATTTCCTTGTTGCAATCCGTGCTAAATTCTCCTCATGCTTATAGTCAAAATAAAGTGTTTACTAAACATATTGTTGATGCCTTGACGCAATCTTATGAAGAAAAACTTGAGTTGGAATTTTCTATCCCTAGAAAAATTTATGATGAGTGGGAACCAACTATTAAAATTAAGATTAAAGATCATGAGTTCTATGCTTTATGTGATTTGGGTGCTAGTGTTTTCACGATTCCAAAGACTTTGTGTGATTTGTTAGGTTTCCGTGATTTTGATGATTGCTCTTTAAACTTGCACCTTGCGGATTCCACTATTAAGAAATGAATGGGAAGAATCAATGATGTTCTTATTGTCGCAAATAGGAATTATGTGCCCATATATTTTATTGTTCTTGACATAGATTGCAATCTTTCATGTCCTATTATTCTTGGTAGACCTTTCCTTAGAACGACTGGTGCAATTATTGATATGAAGGAAGGAAATATTAGATTCGAATTTCCGTTAAGGAAAGGCATGGAACACTTTCCTAGAAAGAAAATTAAATTACCTTATAAATCTATTATGAGAGCCACTTATGTATTGCCTACCAAAGATGGCAATACCTAGATCTATCCTTACTTTTTATGCCTAGCTAGGGGCGTTAAACGATAGCGCTTGTTGGGAGGCAACCCAATTTTATTTTTATTACTTGATTTTTGCTCCTGTTTAGTAATAAATAATTTACCAAGCCTCTGTTGTGGTTGTTCTTTTTGTGTTTAATTAGTGTTTGTGCCAAGTAGAACCGTTGGGAAGACTTAGGGAAAATCTTGTTATCTTGCTGTAAAAAACAGAAACTTTAGCCTTCACGAGAACTGCTACCATTTTTATTTGGAAAGTGCTATTTAGTTAACTATTTTTGCAGATGATTAATAGATAAATTCCTCACGTCCAGCCATTTATTTTAGAATTTTTGGGGTTCCAGATCTTGCACTAGCTACAGATTACTACAGACTGTTCTGTTTTTGATAGATTCTGTTTTTCGTGAGTTGTTTGCTTATTTTGATGAATCTATGGCTAGTAAAATAGTTTATAAACCATAGAGAAGTTGGAATACAGTAGGTTTAACACCAATATAAATAAATAATGAGTTCATTACAGTACCTTGAAGTGGTCTTTTGTTTTCTTTCACTAACGGAGCTCACGAGATTTTCTACTTTAAGTTTTGTGTTGTGAAGTTTTCAAGTTTTGGGTAAAGATTTGATGGATTATGGAAAAAGGAGTGGCAAGAGCCTAAGCTTGGGGATGCCCATGGCACCCCCAAGATAATCTAAGGACACCTAAAAGCCAAAGCTTGGGGATGCCCCGGAAGGCATCCCCTCTTTCGTCTACTTCTATCGGTAACTTTACTTGGAGCTATATTTTTATTCACCACATGATATGTGTTTTGCTTGGAGCGTCTTGTATGATTTGAGTCTTTGATTTTTGGTTTACCACAATCATCCTTGCTGTACACAACTTTTGAGAGAGCCATACATGATTTGGAATTTGTTAGAATACTCTATGTGCTTCGCTTATATCATTTGAGTTATATAGTTTTGCTCTAGTACTTCACTTATATTTTTTTAGAGCACGGTGGTGGAATTGTTTTATAGAAACTATTGATATCTCATGCTTCACTTAGATTATTTTGAGAGTCTTAAATAGCATGGTAAATTGCTTAAATAATCCTAATATGCTTGGTATTCAAGAATAGTAAAAACTTTCTTATGAGTGTGTTGAATGCTATGAGAAGTTTGATGCTTGATAATTGTTTTGAGATATGAATATGGTGATATTAAAGTTGTGCTAGTTGAGTAGTTGTGAATTTGAGAAATACTTGTGTTAAAGTTTGTGATTCCCGTAGCATGCACATATGGTGAACCGTTATGTGATGAAGTCGGAGCATGATTTATTTTTTGATTGTCTTCCTTATGAGTGATGGTCGGGGACGAGTGATGGTCTTTTCCTACCAATCTATCCCCCTAGGAGCATGCGCGTAATACTTTGATTTGATAACTTGTAGATTTTTGCAATAAGTATATGAGTTCTTTATGACTAATGTTGAGTCCATGGATTATACACACTTTTCTTCCTTCCACCATTGCTAGCCTCTCTAATACCGCGCACCTTTCGCCGGTATTATACACCCACCATATACCTTCCTCAAAACAGCCACCATACCTATCTATTATGGCATTTCCATAGCCATTCCGAGATATATTGCCATGCAACTTTCCACCTTTCCGTTTATTATGACACACTCCATGATTGTCATATTGCTTAGCATGATCATGTAGTTGACATCGTATTTGTGGCAAAGCCACCATTCATAATTCTTTCATACATGTCACTCTTGATTCATTGCATATACCGGTACACCGCCGGAGGCATTCATATAGAGTCATATTTTGTTCTAAGTATCGAGTTGTAATTGTTGAGTTGTAAGAAAATAAAAGTGTGATGATCATCATTATTAGAGCATTGTCCCAGTGAGGAAAGGATGATGGAGACTATGATTCCCCCACAAGTCGAGATGAGACTCCGGACGAAAAATTTAAAAAAGGAAAGAAAAGAGGCCATAAAAAAGGAGAGAAAAGGCCCAAATAAAAAAAGAGAGAAAAAGAGAGAATGGACAATGTTACTATCCTTTACCACACTTATGCTTCAAAGTAGCACCATGATATTCATGATAGAGAGTCTCTCATTTCGTCACTTTCATATACTAGTGGGAATTTTTCATTATAGAACTTGGCTTGTATATTCCAATGATGGGCTTCCTCAAAATTCCCTAGGTCTTCATGAGCAAGCAAGTTGGATGCACACCCACTTAGTTTCTTTTGTTGAGCTTTCATATACTTATAACTCTAATGCCTCCGTTGCATGGCAATCCCTACTCACTCACATTGATATCTATTGATGGGCATCTCCATAGCCCGTTGATACGCCTAGTTGATGTGAGACTATCTTCTCCCTTTTTTTCTCCACAACCACCATTGTATTCCACATATAGTGCTATATCCATGGCTCACGCTCATGTATTGCGTGAAGATTGAAAAAGTTTGAGAATGTCAAAAGTATGAAACAATTGCTTGGCTTGTCATCGGGGTTGTGCATTATTTAAATACTTTGTGTGGTGAAGATAGAGCATAGCCAGACTATATGATTTTGTAGGGATAACTTTCTTTGGCCATGTTATTTTTAGATGACATGATTGCTCTGTTAGTATGCTTGAAGTATTATTATTTTTATGTCAATATTAAACTTTTATCTTGAATCTTTCGGATCTGAATATTCAAACCATAATTAAGAAGAATTACATTAAAATTGTGCCAAGTAGCAATTCACATCAAAAATTATCTTTTTTATCATTTACCTACTCGAGGACGAGCAGGAATTAAGCTTGGGGATGCTTGATACATCTCCAGCGTATCTATAATTTTTGATTGCTCCATGCTATATTATCTGCTGTTTTGGACATTATTGGGCTTTATTATCCACTTTTATATTATTTTTTGGGACTAACCTATTAACCGGAGGCCCAACCCAGAATTGCTGTTTTTTTGGCCTATTTTAGGGTTTCGAAGAAAAGGAATATCAAACGGAGTCCAAACGGAATGAAACCTTCGGGAACGTGATTTTTGGAACGAACAAGACCCAGGAGACTTGGACCCTACGTCAAGCAACCAACAGGGAGGCCACGAGGTAGGGGGCGCCCCTCCCCCCCCCCCAAGCGCGCCCTCCACCCTCGTGGGCCCCCTGTTGCTCCACCGACGTACTCCTTCCTCCTATATATACCTACATACCCCCAAACGATCAGATACGGAGCCAAAACCCTAATTCCACCGCCGTAACTTTCTGTATCCACGAGATCCCATCTTGGGGCATGTTTCGGAGCTCCGTCGGAGGGGGCATCCATCACGGAGGGCTTCTACATCAACACCATAGCCTCTCCGATGAAGTGTGAGTAGTTTACCTCAGACCTTCGCGTCCATAGTTATTAGCTAGATGGCTTCTTCTCTCTTTTTGGATCTCAATACAATGTTCTCCCCCTCTCTTGTGGAGATCTATTCGATGTAATCTTCTTTTTGCGGTGTGTTTGTTGAGACCAATGAATTGTGGGTTTATGATCAAGATTATCTATGAACAATATTTGAATCTTCTCTGAATTCTTTTATGTATGATTGGTTATCTTTGCAAGTCTCTTCGAATTATCAGTTTGGTTTGGCCTACTAGATTGATCTTTCTTGCAATGGGAGAAGTGCTTAGCTTTGGGTTCAATCTTGCGATGTCCTTTCCCAGTGACAGTAGGGGCAGCAAGGCACGTATTGTATTGTTGCCATCGAGGATAACAAGATGGTTTTTTTATCATATTGCATGAATTTATCCCTCTACATCATGTCATCTTGCTTAAGGCGTTACTCTGTTTTCTTGAACTTAATACTCTAGATGCATGCTGGATAGCGGTCGATGAGTGGAGTAATAGTAGTAGACGCAGGAAGGAGTCGGTCTACTTGTCTCAGACGTGATGCCTATACACATGATCATACCTAGATATTCTCATAACTATGCTCAATTCTGTCAATTGGTCAACAGTAGACCTGGCCATCCTCCGGGCCAGGCCGGGCTTCGGGCCGGGCCTGACCAAGCCCAAGGTAGAAAACTCAGGCCCGAGCCCGGCCCGGCCCGGCTGTCGGACCTAGTTTTCAGGCCCGAGCCCGGTCCATCACAGCAAAAAACACATCGGGCCTCGGGCCGGGCCTCTTCAGTAAATGGCATAAACAGCGGGCCCAGGCCTGGCCCGACCTAGGCTTCGGGCTCAAAACCTAGGCCCAGGCCCAGCCCGGGAGCAGCGTCGGGCCGGGTCGGGCCGGGCTATTCGGGCCAGGCGGCCCATGGCGAGACTACACAATAGTAATTCGTTCACCCACCGTAAAATACTTAAGCTCTTGAGAGAAGCCACTAGTGAAACCTATGCCCCCCGGGTCTATCTTCATCATATTAATCTTTCCAATACTTAGTTATTTCCTTTGCTTTTATTTTACTTTGCATCTTTATCATAAAAATACCAAAAAAATTATTCTATCATATCTATCAGATCTCACTCTCGTAAGTGACCGTGAAGGGATTGACAACCCCTTATCGCGTTGGTTGCGAAGAGTTATTTGTTTTGTGCAGGTACGAGGGACTCGCACGTAGCCTCCTACTGGATTGATACCTTGGTTCTCAAAAACTGAGGGAAATACTTACGCTACTTTGCTGCATCATCCTTTCCTCTTCAAGGAAATCCAACGCAGTGCTCAAGAGGTAGCAGGGTGCACCACATTTCCCGACACGCTCGATCCCACTTGGCCGGTGCTACCTCTTGAGCACTGCGTTGGTTCTCCCTGAAGAGAAAGGGATGATGCAGCAAAGTAGCGTAAGTATTTGCCTCGGTTTTTGAGAACCAAGGTATCAATCCGGTAGGAGGCTACACGCGAGTCCCTCGTACCTGCACAAAACAAATAAATCCTCGCAACCAACGCAAATAGGGGTTGTCAATCCCTACACGGCCGCTTACGAGAGTGAGATCTGATAGATATGATAAGATAATATTTTTGGTATTTTGTGATAAAGATGCAAAGTAAAATAAAGGCAAAGTAAAAAAGCAAAGGAAATAACTAAGTAGTAGGAGATTAATATGATAAAGATAGACCCGGGGGCCATAGGTTTCACTAGTGGCTTCTCTCGAGAGCATAAGTATTATACGGTGGGTGAACAAATTACTATTGAGCAATTGACAGAATTGAGCATAGTTATGAGAATATCTAGGTATGATCATGTATATAGGCATCACGTCCAAGACAAGTAGACCGACTCCTGCCTGCACCTACTACTATTACTCCACTCATTGACCGCTATCCAGCATGCATCTAGAGTATTAAGTTAAAAATAGAGTAACACCTTAAGCAAGATGACATGATGTAGAGGGATAGACTCATGCAATATGATAAAAATCCCATCTCGTTATCCTCGATGGCAACAATACAATACATGCCTTGCTGCCCCTACTGTCACTGGGAAAGGACACCGCAAGATTGAACCCAAAGCTAAGCACTTCTCCCCTTGCAAGAAAGATCAATCTAGTAGGCCAAACCAAACCGATAATTCAAAGAGACTTGCAAAGATAACCAATCATACATAAAAGAATTCAGAGACGATTCAAATATTATTCATAGATAGACTTGATCATAAACCCACAATTCATCGGTCTCAACAAACACACCGCAAAAAGAAGATTAGTTCAAATAGTTCTCCACAAGAGAGGGGGAGAACATTGTATTGAGATCCAAAAAGAAAGAAGAAGCCATCTAGCTAATAACTATGGACCCGTAGGTCTGAGGTGAACTACTCAAACTTCATCGGAGAAGCTATGGTGTTGATGTACTAGACCTCCGTGATCAATGCCCCCTCCGGTGGAGCTTCGGAACAGGCCCCAAGATGGGATCTCGTGGATACAGAAAGTTACAACGGTGGAATTAGGTTTTGGCTCCGTATCTGATCGTTTGGGGGTACGTAGGTATATATAGGAGGAAGGAGTATGTCGGTGGAGCAACAGGGGACCCACAAGGGTGGAGGGCGCCTGAGGGGGGGGGGTAGGCGCGCCCCCTACCTCGTGGCCTCCTCTTTTGTGTCTTGACGTAGGGTCCAAGTCTCCTGGGTCTTGTTTGTTGAGAAAATCACGTTCCCAAAGGTTTCATTCCGTTTGGACTCCATTTGATATTCCTTTTCTTCGAAACCCTAAAACAGGCAAAAACAACAATTCTGGGCTGGGCCTCCGGTTAATAGGTTAGTCCCAAAAATAATATAAAAGTGGATAATCAAGCCCAATAATGTCCAAAACAGTAGATAATATAGCATGGAGCAATCAAAAATTATAGATATGTTGGGGACGTATCAGCCGGGCACACTTTCCAGGGTCATGTCCGGCCTCGGAAGATCAACACGCCGCAGCCCCACCTAGGCCATCAGAGAGGTCAGCACACCGGTCTAAATCCTATGTGTTGGAAATATGCCCTAGAGGCAATAATAAAATGGTTATTATTGTATTTCCTTGTTCATGATAATTGTCCGTGGTTCATTCTATAATTGTATTAACTGGAAACCGTAATACGTGTGTGAATACATAGACCACAACATGTCCCTAGTAAGCCTCTAGTTGACTAGCTCGTTGATCAATAGATGGTTATGGTTTCCTGACCATGGACAGTGGATGTCACTGATAATGGGATCACATCATTAGGAGAATGATGTGGTGGACCAGACCCAATCCTAAGCATAGCACAAGATCGTGTAGTTCGTTTTGCTAGAGCTTTTCTAATGTCAAGTATCGTTTCCTTAGACCATGAGATTGTGCAACTCCCGGATACCGTAGGAATACTTTGGGTGTACCAAACGTCAGAACGTAACTGGGTGGCTATAAAGGTGCACTACAGGTATCTCCGAAAGTGTCTGTTGGGTTGGCACGAATCGAGACTGGGATTTGTCACTCCGTCTGACGGAGAGGTATCTCTGGGCCCACTCGGTAATGCATCATCATAATGAGCTCAATGTGACTAATGAGTTAGCCACGAGATCATGCATTGTGGAACGAGTAAGAGACTTTCCGGTAACAAGATTGAATGAGGTATTGGGATACCAACGATCGAATCTCGGGCAAGTAACATACCGGTGAACAAAGGGAATTGTATACGGGATTGATTGAATCCCCGACATCGTGGTTCATCCGATGAGATCATCGTCGTGGAGCATGTGGGAGCCAACATGGGTATCCAGATCCCGCTGTTGGTTATTGGCCGGAGAGCGTCTCGGTCATGTCTACATGGTTCCCGGACCTGTAGGATCTACACACTTAAGGTTTGGTGACGCTAGAGTTGTTATGGGAAATCGTATGTGGTTACCGAAGGTTGTTCAGAATCCCGGATGAGATCCCGGACGTCACGAGGAGTTCCGGAATGGTCCAGAGGTGAAGATTTATATATGGGAAGTCCAGTTTCAGTCGCCGGAATGGTTTCGGGGGTTATCGGTATTGTACAGGGACCACCGAAAGGTGTCCGGAGGTCAACCGGGTGGGGCCACCTGCCTCGGGGGACTTAATGGGCTGAATATGGGAGGGAACCAGCCCCTACTGGGCTGGTGTGCCCCCCCAAGGGCCCAAGCCGCCTAGGGTTTGGAAACCCTAGGGAAGGGGGCGCCTCCACCTTGCTTGGGGGGCAAGTCTCCCCTCCTGGCCGCCGCCCCCCTCTAGATGGGATCCAGAGGGGCTGACCCCCTGTTCCCTTCACCCTATAACTAGAGGGAGGGTGGGAGGGCTGCAGTACCCCTTCCCTGGCGCAACCCCTCCCTCCTCCAAGTCTTCCTTCTCCTCCGTAGTGCTTGGCGAAGCCCTGCAGGAATACCACAAACTCTACCACCACGCCGTCGTGCTGTCGGAGTTCTCCCTCAACTTATCCTCTCCTCTTGCTGGATCAAGAAGGAGGAGACGTCCCCGGGCTGTACGTGTGTTGAACGCGGAGGCGCCGTCCGTTCGGTGCTAGATCGGATCTTCCGCGATTTGAATCGCCGCGAGTACGACTCCATCAACCGCGTTCTTGTAACGCTTCCGCTTAGCGATCTTCAAGGGTATGAAGATGCGCTCCCTCTCTCTCGTTGCTAGCATCTCCTAGATTGATCTTGGTGATGCATAGGAAAATTTTGAATTATTGCTACGTTCCCCAACAGTGGCATCATGAGCTGGGTCTATGCGTAGATTCTATGCACGAGTAGAACACAAAGCAGTTGTGGGCGATGATTTGTTCAATTTGCCTACCGTTACTAGTCTTATCTTGATCCGGCGGCATTGTGGGATGAAGCGAACTGGACCGACCTTACACGTACTCTTACGTGAGACTGGTTCCACCGACTGACATGCACTTGATGCATAAGGTGGCTGGCGGGTGTCTGTCTCTCCCACTTTAGTCGGATCGGATTTGATGAAAAGGGTCTTTATGAAGGGTAAATAGAAATTGGCATATCACCATTGTGGTTTTGCGTAGGTAAGAAACTTTCTTGCTAGAAACCCATAGCAGCCACGTAAAACATGCAACAACAATTAGAGGACGTCTAACTTGTTTTTGCAGGGTTTGCTATGTGATGTGATATGGCCAAAAGGATGTGATGAATGATATATGTGATGTATGAGATTGATCATGTTCTTGTAATAGGAATCACGACTTGCATGTGATGAGTATGCCAACCGGCAGGAGCCATAGGAGTTGTCTTAATTTATTTATGACCTGTGTGTCAATGAAAATGCCATGTAATTACTTTACTTTATTACTAACCATTAGCCATAGTAGTACAAGTAATAGTTGGCGAGGCAACTTCATGAAGACACGATGATGGAGATCATGGTGTCATGCCGGTGATGATGGTGTTCATGCCGTGCCTCGAAGATGGAGATCAAAGGCGCAAGATGATATTGGCCATATCATGTCACTTTATGATTTGCGTGTGATGTTTGTCATGTTTACATTTTATTTGCTTAGAACGACGGTAGCATAAATAAGATGATCCCTCACTAAAATTTCAAGAAAGTGTTCCCCCTAACTATGCACCGTTGCGAAGGTTCGTTGTTTCGAAGCACCACGTGATGATCGGGTGTGATAGATTCTAACGTTCACATACAACGGGTGTAAGCCAGATTTACACATGCGAAACACTTAGGTTGACTTGACGAGCCTAGCATGTACAGACATGGCCTCGGAACACAAGAGATTGAAAGGTCGAACATGAGTCGTATAGTAGATATGATCAACATGAAGATGTTCACCGATTATGACTAGTACGTCTCACGTGATGATCGGACACGGCCTAGTTGACTCGGATCATGTATCACTTAGATGACTAGGGGGATGTCTATCTAAGTGGGAGTTCATTAAATAATCAGATGAACTTAATTATCGTGAACATAGTCAAAAGGTATTTGCAAATTATGTCGTAGCTTACACTTTAGTTCTACTATTTAAGATATGTTCCTAGAGAAAATTTAGTTGAAAGTTGATAGTAGAAATTATGCGGACTAGGTCTGTAAACTGAGGATTGTCCTCATTGCCGTGCAGAAGGCTTATGTCCTTAATGCACCGCTCGGTGTGCTGAACCTCGAGCGTCGTCTGTAGATGTTGGGAAACATCTGACATACACATTTTGATGACTACGTGATAGTTCAGTGCATAATGCTAACGGTTTAGAATTGTGGCACCAAAGACATTTTTGAAACGTCGCGAACATATGAGATGTTCCAAAGACTGAAATTGGGATTTCAGACTAGTCCCACATCAAGAGGTATGAGACCTCTAACAAGTTTCTTAAGCCTGCAAACTAAGGGAGAAAAGCTCAATCGTTGAGCATGTGCTCAGATTGTCTGAGTACTACAATCGCTTGAATCGAGTGGGAGTTAATCTTCCAGATGAGAGAGTGATGGTTCTCCATAGTCACTACCACCAAGCTATTAGAGCTTCATGATGAACTATAACATATCAGGGATAGATATGATGATCCTTGAGCTATTCGCGACACCGCGAAAGTAGAAATCAAATAGGAGCATCAATTGTTGATGGTTAGTAAAACCACTAGTTTCAAGAAGGGCAAGGGCAAGAAAGGGATACTTCATGAAATGACAAATCAGTTGCTGCTCTAGTGAAGAAACCCAAGGTTGAACCCAAACCCGAGACTAAGGGCTTCTGTAATGAGGGGAACGGTCACTGAATCAGAACTACCCTAGATACTCGGTAGATGAGAAGGCTGGCAAGGTCGACAAAAGTATATTGGATATACATTATAATGTGTACTTTACTAGTACTCCTAGTAGCACCAGGGTATTAAAATACCGGTTCAGTTGCTAAGTGTTAGTAACTCGAAATAAAAGGCTACAGAATAAACGGAGACTAGCTGGAGGTGAGATGACGATATGTGTTGGAAGTGTTTCCAAGGTTGATGTGATCAAGCATCGCATGCTCCCTCTACCATCGAGATTGGTGTTAAACCTAAATAATTGTTATTTGGTGTTTGCATAGACATGATTGGATTATGTTTATCGCAATACGGTTATTCATTTAAGGAGAATAATGGTTACTCTGTTTATTTGAATAATACCAGCAATGGTATTGCACCTAAAATGAATGGTTGATTGAATCTCGATCGTAGTGATACACATGTTCATGCCAAAAGATATAAGATAGTAATGATAGTACCACATACTTGTGGCACTGCCATTTGAGTCATGTTGGTATAAAACGCATGAAGAAGCTCCATGTTGATGGATCTTTGGACTCACTCGTTTTGAAAAGATTGAGACATGCGAACCATGTCTATTGGTAGATATGCATGAAGAAACTCCATACAGATGGATCATTTGGACTCACTTGATTTTGAATCACTTGAGACATGCAAATCATACCACATGGGCAAGATGACTGAAAGGCCTCGTTTTCAGTAAGATGGAACAAGAAAGCAACTTGTTGGAAGTAGTACATTTTGATGTGTGCAGTCCAATGAGAGCTGAGGCACGCAGTAGATATCGTTATGTTCTTACTTCACAGATGATTTGAGTAGATGCTGAGTATATTTACTTGATGAAACACAAGTCTGAATTATTGAAAGGTTTAAGTAATTTCAGAGTGAAGTTGAAGATCGTCGTGACAAGATGATAAAATGTCTATGATATGATCATAGAGATGAATATCTGAGTTACAAGTTTGGCACACAATTAAGACATTGTGGAAATTGTTTCACAACTAATACTGCCTGGAACACCATAGTGTGATGGTGTGTCCGAACATCATAACTGCACCCTATTGGATATGGTGCATACCATGATGTCTCTTATCGAATTACCACTATGGTTTATGGGTTAGGCATTAGATACAACCGCATTCACTTTAAATAGGGCACCACGCGATTCCGTTGAGACGACACTGTATGAACTATGGTTTAGAAAAACCTAAGCTGTCGTTTCTTAAAAGTTTGGGGCTGCGACGCTTATGTGAAAAAGTTTCAGGCTGATAAGGTCGAACCCAAAGCGGCTTCATAGAATACCCAAAATAGTTGGGTATACCTCCTATTTCAGATCCGGAAGCAAAAGTGATTGTTTCTAGAAACGAGTCCTTTCTCCAGGAAAAGTTTCTATTGAAAGAATTGAGTGGGAGGATGATGGAGACTTGATGAGGTTATTGAACCGTCACTTCAACTAGTGTGTAGCAGGGCACAGGAAGTTGTTCCTGTGGAACCTACACCAATTGAAGTGGAAGCTTATGATAGTGATCATGAAACTTTGGATCAAGTCACTACCAAACCTCATAGGTCGACAAGGATGTGTACTACTTCAGAGTGGTACGTAATCCTGTCTTGGAAGTCATGTTGCTAGACAACAATGGACCTACGAGCTATGGAGAAGCGATGGCGGGCCCGGATTCCGATGAATGGCTCGAGGCCATAAAATCCGAGAGAGGATCCATGTATAAAACAAAGTATAGACTTTGGAAGAACTACTTGATGGTCGTAAGGCTGTTGGGTGCAGATGGATTTTAAAAGGAAAACGGACAATGATGGTAAGTGTCACCATTAAGAAAGCTCGACTTGTCATTAAGATGTTTTCCGACAAGTTCAAGGAGTTGACTACGATGAGACTTTCTCAGTCATAGCGATGCTAAGAGTCTGTAGGAATTATGTTAGCAGTTACTGCGTTATTTATGAAATCTTGCAGATAGGATGTCAAAACATTGTTTCCTCGACGACTTTCTTGAGGAAAGGTTGTATGTGATACAACCAGAAGGTTTTGTCAATCCTGAAAGATGCTAACAAGTATGCAAAGCTCCAGCAATCCTTCTAAGGACTGGAGTAAGCATCTCGGAGTTGGAATGTACACTTTGATGAGATGATCAAAGATTTTGGGTTTATACAAAGTTTATGAGAAACTTGTATTTCCAAAGAAGTGAGTGGGAGCACTATAGAATTTTTGATGAGTATATGTTGTTAACATATTGTTGATCAGAAATGATGTAGAATTTCTGTAAAGCATACAAGGTTATTTGAAAAGTGTTTTTCAATGGAAAACCTAGATTAAGCTACTTGAACATTGAGCATCAAGATCTATAAGGATAGATAAAAAACGCTAATAGTACTTTCAAATGAATACATACCGTGACAAGATTTTGAAGGAGTTCAAATAGATCAGCAAAGAAGGAGTTCTTGGCTGTGTTACAAGGTGTGAGTATTGAGTAAGACTCAAGACCTGACCACGGCAGAAGAGAGAGAAAGGACAAAGGTCGTCCCCTATGCTTTAGACGTAGGCTCTACAGTATGCTATGTTGTGTACCGCACCTGAAGTGTGCCTTGCCATGAGTCAGTCAAGGGGTACAAGAGTGATCCAGGAATGGATCACATGACAACGGTCAAACTTATCCTTAGTAACTAGTGGACTAAGGAATTTTCTCGATTATGGAGGTGGTAAAAGAGTTCGTCGTAAAGGGTTACGTCGATGCAAACTTTGACACTAATCCGGATGACTCTGAGTGGTAAACCGGATTCGTATAGTAGAGCAGTTGTTTGGAATAGCTCCAAGTAGCGCGTGGTAGCTGCATCTACAAGATGACAAGAGATTTGTAAAGCACACATGGATCTGAAAGGTTCAGACCCATTGACTAATAAACCTCTCTCACAAGCGAGATATGAACAAACCCCATGGGTGTTGGATTCATTACAATTACATAGTGATGTGAACTAGATTATTGACTCTAGTGCAAGTGGGAGACTGTTGGAAATATGCTAGAGGCAATAATAAAATGGTTATTATTGTATTTCCTTGTTCATGATAATTGTCTGTGATTCATGCTATAATTGTATTAACTGGAAACCGTAATACGTGTGTGAATACATAGACCACAACATGTCCCTAGTAAGCCTCTAGTTGACTAGCTCGTTAATCAATAGATGGTTATGGTTTCCTGACCATGGACATTGGATGTCATTGATAATGGGATCACATCATTAGGAGAATGATGTGATGGACCAGACCCAATCCTAAGCATAGCACAAGATCGTGTAGTTCATTTTGCTAGAGCTTTTCTAATGTCAAGTATCATTTCCTTAGACCATGAGATTGTGCAACTCCCAGATACCGTAGAAATACTTTGGGTGTACCAAACGTCACAACGTAACTGGGTGGCTATAAAGGTGCACTACATGTATCTTCGAAAGTGTCTGTTGGGTTGGCACGAATCGAGACTGGGATTTGTCACTCCCTATGACGGAGAGGTATCTCTAGGCCCACTCGGTAATGCATCATCATAATGAGCTCAATGTGACTAATGAGTTAGCCACGGGATCATGCATTACGGAACGAGTAAAGAGACTTGCCGCTAACGAGATTGAACGAGGTATTGGGATACCAACGATCGAATCTTGGGCAAGTAACATACCGGTGAACAAAGGGAATTGTATACGGGATTGATTGAATCCCCGACATTGTGGTTCATCCGATGAGATCATCGTGGAACATGTGGGAGCCAACATGGGTATCTAGATCCCGATGTTGGTTATTGGCCGGAGAACGTCTCGGTCATGTCTACATGGTTCCCGAACCCGTAGGGTCTACACACTTAAGGTTCGGTGACGCTAGAGTTGTTATGGGAAATTGTATGTGGTTACCGAAGGTTGCTCGGAGTCCCGGATGAGATCCCAGACGTGACGAGGAGTTCCGGAATGGTCCGGAGGTGAAGATTTATATATGGGAAGTCCAGTTTCAATCGCCGGAATGGTTTCAGGGGTTATCGGTATTGTACCGGGACCACCGAAAGGTGTCCGGAGGTCCACCGGGTGGGGCCACTGCCTCGGTGGACTTAATGGGCTGAATATGGGAGGGAACCAGCCCCTAGTGGGCTGGTGCGCCCCCCAAGGACCCAAGACGCCTAGTGTTTAGAAACCCTAGGGGAGGGGGCGCCTCCACCTTGCTTGGGGGGCAAGTCTCCCCTCCTGGCCGCCCCGCCCCCCTCTAGGTGGGATCTAGAGGGGCCGGCCCCCTCTCCCCTTCACCCTATAAATAGAGGGAGGGTGGGAGGGCTGCAGCACTAATGACCCACAAGTATAGGGGATCTATCGTAGTCCTTTCGATAAGTAAGAGTGTCGAACCCAACGAGGAGCAGAAGGAAATGATAAGCGGTTTTCAGCAAGGTATTCTCTGCAAGTACTGAAATAAGTGGTAACAGATAGTTTTGTGATAAGGTAATTTGTAACGAGCAACAAGTAACAAAACTAAATAAAGTGCAGCAAGGTGGCCCAATCCTTTTTGTAGCAAAGGACAAGCCTGGACAAACTCTTATATAAGGAAAAGCGCTCCCGAGGACACATGGGAATATCGTCAAGCTAGTTTTTATCACGTTCATATGATTCGCGTTCGGTGCTTTGATAATTTGACATGTGGGTTGACTGGTGCTTGGGTGCTGTTCTTACTTGAACAAGCATCCCACTTATGATTAACCTCTATTGCAAGCATCCGCAACTACAACAAAAGTATTAAGGTAAACCTAACCATAGCGTGAAACATATGGATCCAAATCAGCCCCTTACGAAGAAACACATAAACTAGGGTTTAAGCTTCTGTCACTCTAGCAACCCATCATCTACTTATTACTTCCCAATGCCTTCCTCTAGGCCCAAATAATGGTGAAGTGTTATGTAGTCGACATTCACATAACACCACTAGAGGCTAGATAACATACATCTCATCAAAATATCGAACGAATACCAAATTCACATGACTACTAATAGCAAGACTTCTCCCTTGTCCTCAGGAACAAACATAACTACTCACAAAGCATATTCATGTTCATAAGCAGAGGGGTAATAATATGCATAAAGGATCTGAACATATGATCTTCCACCAATTAAACCAACTAGCATCAACTACAAGGAGTAATTAACACTACTAGCAACCTACTAGCACCAATCCCGGACTTGGAGACAAGAATTGGATACAAGAGATGAACTAGGGTTTTGAGATGACATGGTGCTGATGAAGATGTTGATGGAGATTGCCCTCTCCCGATGAGAGGAGCGTTGGTGATGACGATGGCGATGATTTCCCCCTTCGGGAGGGAAGTTTCCCCTGCAGAACAGCTCTGCCGGAGCCCTAGATTGGTTCCGCCAAGGTTCCGCCTCGTGGCGGCGGAGTTTCGTCCCGAAAGGTTGCTTTTGGTTTTTTCCTCGACAAAAGACTTCATATAGCAGAAGATGGTCATCGGAGAGCCACCAGGGGGCCCACGAGGTAGGGGGCGCGCCCTAGGGGCGGCGCCCCCACCCTCGTGGACAGGTTGTGGGCCCCTGGTCTTCATCTTTGGCGAGATTCCGTGGAGTTTCAGGACTTTTGGAGTTGTGCAGAATAGGTCTCTAATATTTGCTCCTTTTCCAGCCCAGAATTCCAGCTGCGGGTATTCTCCCTCCTTATGTAAACCTTGTAAAATAAGAGAGAATAGCCATAAGTATTGTGACATAATGTGAAATAACAACCCATAATGCAATAAATATCGATATAAAAGCATGATGCAAAATGGACGCATCAACTCCCCCAAGCTTAGACCTCGCTTGTCCTCAAGAGAAAGCCGATAACAATAAATATGTCCCCATGTTTAGAGGTAGAGGCGTCGATAGAAATAAAATACGGACATGAGGGCATCATGATTATTCTCATAACAGCAACATACATAGATATTGTCATATGATTACTTATGTTCAAGTGATGATCTATTCATAATGCAAAATTATGAATCAGAAACCTTATTGAGAACCAACAAACTATAACCTCAGTCATTGAAGCAATTGCAATTTATCATAACATCAGAAAGAGTCTATGTTAGAGATAAAAAGCAAGTCCACATACTGAACTATCAGCTAGTCCTTCATAATTGCTAACACTCGCGCAATACTTGTGGTTACGGAGTTTTAATCGGACACAGAGGAAGATAGGGGCTTATAGTTTCGCCCCACAACCTTTTACCTCAAGGGTAATGTCAACGATAATAACTCATGCCCCTACATCCAATTAGATATATATATATATATATATATATATATATATATATATATATATATATATATATATATATATATCAGGTTCTTTCCAACATGCTGGGCTTGCCAAAGGATAAAATGAAAAAGGGAGAGGTAAAGATCACAATGACACTTGCATAAGGTAGAAGATAATAATAAAAGATAGTCCCTTCGCAGAGGGAAGCAGAGGTTGCCATGCACTTTTATGGTTGGATGCACAAAATCTTAATGCGAAAGAACATCACTTTATATTGCCCCTTGTGATATGAACCTTTATTATGCAGTCCGTCGCTTTTATTACTTCCACATCACAAGATCGTATAAAGCTTATTTCTCCCACACTAATCATACATATTCAGAGCAATTTTTATTGCTTTGCACTGATGACAACTTACTTGAAGGATCTTACTCAATCCATAGGTAGATATGGTGGACTCTCATGGCAAAACTGGTTTAAGGGTATTTGGAAGCACAAATAGTATCTCTACTTGGTGCTGAGAATTTGGCTAGCATGAGGGGGAAAGGCAAGCTCAACATGTTGGATGATCCATGACAACATACTTTATCTCAGATATAAGAAAACATAACCCATTACATTGTCTTTCTTGTCCAACATCAACTCTTTAGCATGTCATATTTTGATGAGTGCTCCCGTCAATAATAGTATATTTATATGTGAAACCTCTCTTTCCTTATTAATTCCTATTAATTGCAACGATGACCAAAGCTATGTCTGCCAACTCCCAACAACTTTTAATCATCACACTCTTTCTATGTGAAGTCATTACTATCAATAAGATCAATATGAACTTTTGTTTCTTCTTATTCTTTTTCTCTTTTCTTTTATTCACCCAAGATCATAGCAAGAAAATCAAGCCCTTGACTCAACATTAATCTTTATTATATAGCTCATGGACTCGATTACATAGAGAGATCATAAAGCAAAACTTAAAACTAGATCATGCCATAAACTTTATTCTACTAGATCAAAATACTACTAACATGATCAAACTAAGGAAAACGGTAAAGATAGGAGTTGTGATTGTGATACGATACCGGGGCACCTCCCCCAAGCTTGGCAGTTGCCAAGGGGAGTGCCCATGCCCATGTGATTATGTCTCCTTCTTTGTTGTTGGTGAAATATTCTTGGCGATGATTCCTCTCAGGATCCGATTCTCCTCCTCGAGCTTGTTGACTTGCTGCTTGAGGTCCATTGTTTCCTTATGAAGCTTTCCTGTGACGGCTAAAGCTCCTTGCACCCAAGGGTGTGTCATAGCTGCGGGAGAACAAATGACACTCCTCTTCATATTTTCATAAGAAAGAAATCTAACATTGGAAGGGATAACCGAGTTTGGAATAGCTGAGCTCTGTAGTTCCCCCATCGTGAACCCAGCTCGGAAGCGAGAGGTGACTTCTTGATCCTCCATGGCATCTACCCTCATTAAGTCAGCCTCCATCTCTTCCTCCGTTGCTGGCCCAAAGTGGTCAGGGTCACTGTTTGCCCTTGGTTCTGGTGCCGGATTAGATACCCGGCTCTCCCTGACTGACTCTTGAGAAGACATCTTGCTCTAATCTGCATCAGCAATAGCTCGAAACAAAAACAGAGGATATTTGCGTGATACGGGAGTCAAAACCTTCGGGAGAATATAAAGTGAATTTTTACCGACCAAAATACGTATCGTGCAAGAAAACGGAGTCCGGAAGGCACACGAGGTGCTCACGAGGTAGGGGGCGCGCCCAAGGGGGTAGGGCACGCCCTCCACCCTCGTGTCCTTCCTGGACTACTACTTAATTTTCTATTTTTCTAAATATTCCAAAACGGAGAAATATTGCCTTAAAAATTGTTTTGGAGTCGGTTTACTTACCGTACCACATACCTATTCCTTTTCGGAGTCTGAAACGTTCTGGAAAGTGTCCCTTATGTATTCCTCCGGGGTTATGGTTTCAATAATATTGGTTTCAATATTTATGGGATTACCTGACATATAATTTTTAATTCTCTGACCGTTTACCACCTTCGGATTTGTGCCTTCGAAGTTGTTGATTTTTATGGCACCGGAACGATAGACCTCCTCGATAACATAGGGGCCTTCCCATTTAGAGAGAAGTTTTCCTGCAAAAAATCTTAAACGAGAGTTGTATAGCAATACAAAATCACCTACATTAAACTCACGCTTTTGTATCCTCTTGTCATGCCATCTTTTAACCTTTTCTTTAAACAACTTGGCATTTTCATAAGCTTGGGTTCTCCATTCATCAAGTGAGCTAATATCAAATAACCTCTTTTCACCGGCAAGTTTGAAATCATAGTTGAGCTCTTTAATAGCCCAATATGCCTTATGTTCTAGTTCGAGAGGTAAGTGACATGCTTTTCCATATACCATTTTATACGGAGACATACCCATAGAATTTTTATATGCAGTTCTATAGGCCCATAATGCATCATCAAGTTTCTTGGACCAATTCTTTCTAGACCTATTGACAGTCTTTTGCAAAATTAATTTGAGTTCTCTATTACTCAATTCTACTTGACCACTAGACTATGGGTGATACGGAGATGCAATTCTATGATTGACGTCATATTTAGCAAGCATTTTACGGAAAACACCATGAATAAAATGTGAACCACCATCAGTCATTAAATATCTAGGGACTCCAAACCTCGGAAAAATAACTTCTTTAAGAATTTTAATAGAAGTGTTATGATCAGCACTACTAGTTGGAATAGCTTCTACCCACTTAGTAACGTAATCAACATCAACTAAAATATGTGTATATCCATTAGAGGCAAGAAAAGGTCCGAATAATCAAAGCCCCAAACATCAAACGATTCAATAACAAGTGAATAATTCATAGGCATTTATTGACGTCTACTAATATTACCAATTCTTTGACATTCATCACAAGATAGGACAAACTTGCGGGCATCCTTGAAGAGAGTAGAACAATAAAAATCGGATTGCAATACCTTATGTGCAGTTCTATCTCCCGCGTGGCGTCCTCCATAAGTTTTAGAGTGGCACTTGCGTAGGATCTGTTCCTGTTCATGCTCAGGTACACAACGTCTAATAACACCATCTACTCCTTCTTTATAAAGATGTAGGTCATCCCAAAAGTAATGTCTCAAATCATAGAAGAACTTTTTCTTTTGTTGGTATGTGAATCTAGGTGGTATAAATTTAGCAACTATGTAATTAGCATAATCAGCATACCAAGGGGGTACTACGAGAAGTACTTATGACATTTAATTGTTCATCAGGAAAGCTATCATCAATAGGTAGTGGGTCATCAAGAACATTCTCTAACCTAGATAAGTTGTCTGCAACGGGGTTCTCAGCTCCTTTTCTATCAACAATATGCAAATCAAATTCTTGTAGCAAGAGAACCCATCTAATAAGTCTAGGTTTAGCATCTTTCTTCTCCATAAGATATTTAATAGCAGCATGATCAGTGTGGATAGTTACTTTAGAATCAACAATATAAGGTCTGAACTTATCACAAGCAAATACAACTGCTAAAAGTTCTTTTCCAGTAGTAGCATAATTTCTTTGAGCATTGTCTAGAGTCTTACTAGCATAATGGATAACATTTAATTTCTTATCAACTCTTTGCCCTAGAACAACACCTACATCATAATCGCTAGCATCACACATAATTTCAAAGGGTAAATTCCAATCAGGTGGCTGAACAATAGGTGCAGAGACTAATGCTTTCTTAAGTATTTCAAATGCTTCTACACAATCATCATCAAAGACAAATGGTATATCTTTTTGTAATAAATTAGTCAGGGGCCGAGAAATTTTTGAGAAGTCCTTAATGAACCTCCTATAAAATCCAGCGTGACCAAGGAAACTTCTTATACCTTTGATGTCCTTGGGACATGGCATCTTTTCAATAGCATCAACCTTGTCTTTATCAACTTCAATACCTCTTTCAGAAACTTTATGCCCCAAGACAATACCCTCATTAACCATAAAGTGGCACTTTTCCCAATTCAATACAAGATTAGTTTCTTCACATCTCTGCAAAACTCGATCAAGATTGCTCAAGCAATCATCAAAAGAAGATCCATAGACGGAAAAGTCGTCCATGAAAACCTCACAAATCTTTTCACAAAAGTCAGAGAATATAGCCATCATGCATCTTTGAAAGGTAGCAGGTGCATTACATAAACCAAAAGGCATACGTCTATAAGCAAAAGTACCAAAAGGGCATGTAAAAGTAGTCTTTGATTGATCTTTAGCCGACACAGGTATTTGAGAGAAACCAGAATAACCATCTAGAAAGCAGTAATGAGTATGTTTGCATAATATTTCTAGCATTTGATCGATAAAAGGTAAGGGGTAATGATCTTTCTTAGTAGCCTTATTTAATTTGCGGAAATCAATTACCATCCTATAACCTGTAATAATTCTTTGTGGAATCAATTCATCTTTATCATTAGGAACAACAGTAATACCTCCCTTCTTAGGGACACAATGAACAGGACTTACCCACTGACTATCAGCAACGGGATAAATTATACCTGCCTATAGAAGCTTTAGTATTTCTTTTCTTACCACTTCTTTCATTTTAGGATTAAGACGTCGTTGAGGATCACGAACTGGTTTGGCATCTGCTTCCAAATTATTTTATGTTGACATAGAGTGGGACTAATGCCCTTAAGATCATCAAGAGTATATACAATAGCAGCATGGTGCTTCTTCAGAGTTTTCAATAATCTTTCTTCATCATGCTCTGAAAGGTTAGCACTAATAATAACAGGATATATCTTCTTTTCATCAAGATAAGCATGTTTAAGATTATCAGGCAATGGTTTAAGCTCAAACACGGGATCACCCTTAGGTGGAGGGGGATCCCCTAGGATTTCAACAGGCAAATTGTGTTTCAGAATAGGTTCCTGTTTAAAGAATACTTCATCTATTTCCCTTCTTTCATTCATAAACATATCATTCTCATGGTCTAGCAAATACTGTTCTAAAGGATCACTAGGAGGTACGGCAATAGAAGCAAGACCAATAATTTCATCCTTACTAGGCAATTCTTCTTCACGGTGTTGTTTATTAAATTTAGAGAATTTAAATTCATGAGTCATATCATCCAAGCCAATAGTAACAACATTCTTTTCATAGTCTATCTTACCATTAACAGTATTCAAGAAGGGTCTACCAAATATAATGGGACAAAAGCTATCTTGTGGGGAACTAAGAACAAGAAAATCAGTAGGATATTTAGTTTTCCCGCACAAGACTTCAACATCTCTAACAATTCCCACTGCTGAAATAGTATCTCTATTAGCAAGTTCAATTGTGATATCAATATCTTCTAATTCAGCAGGTGCAATTTCATGCTTGATTTCTTTATACAAGTCATAAGGTATAACACTAGCACTAGCACCCATATCACATAAGCCATGATAACAATGTTCTCCTATTTTAACAGAAATAACAGGCATGCCTGCCACAGGTCTATGTTCATCTTTAGCACAAGGTTTAGCAATTCTAGCAGTTTCACCGCAGAACTGAATAACATGCCCATCAATATTATCAGACAAGAGATCTTTAACAATATCAATATTAGGTTCTACTTTAACTTACTCGGGAGGTGTATATGTTTTAATATTGCTTTTACGAACCACAGTTGAAGCTTTAGCATGATCCTTTATCCTAACAGGGAAATGTGATTTCTCAACATAACAAGTAGGAACAATAGGATCATTATAAGTGACAGTCTGTTCTTCAACTTTAATAGGTGCAACTACTTTTACTTCTATGGGAGGATGATATTTAAACCACTTCTCCTTAGGGAGATCAACATAAGTAGCAAAAGATTCACAGAAAGAAGCTACTATCTCAGAATCAAGTCCATATTTAGTGCTAAACTTACGAAAAGTATCGGTATCCATAAAAGATTTAACACAATCAAACTTAGGTGTCATACCTGACTCCTTACCTTTGTCGAGATCCCAATCTTCAGAGTTGCGTTTAATTCTATTCAATAAATCCCATCTAAATCCAATGGTCTTCATCATAAAAGAGCCATCACAAGAAGTATCGAGCATGGTGCGATTATTTTCAGAAAGCCGAGCATAAATTTTTTGAAGAATTGTTTCTCTTGGGAGCTCATGATTGGGGCATGAATATAACATTGATTTAAGCCTTCCCCAAGCTTGAGCGATGCTTTCTCCTTCGCGAGGCCAAAAATTATATATATAATTGCGGTCACGATGAACAAGATGCATAGGGTAATACTTTTGATGAAATTCCAATTTCAATCTTCTATAGTTCCATGATCTCGTATCATCACATAGCCTATACCATGTCAATGCGTCTCCCTTCAAAGATAAAGGGAAGACCTTCTTCTTAGCAACATCATCGGGTATACCTGCAAGCTTAAATAATCCACAAACTTCATCCACATATATTAGGCGTTCATCAGGATGCTTTGTTCCATCTCCTGTAAAAGCATTAGCTAGCAGTTTTTCTATCATACCCGAAGGATACTCATAAGGAAATTCATTTTCAATAGGTTTAGTAGGTTGAGGAGCAACTCTTTGCTCTACTGGTCGGGGTGAAGATACCCCAAACAAGCCCCTCAGAGGATTACTTTCCATAGTAACAAGTGACAATAAATTTCAGCACACTATATAAATTTTTTCCTTACCAAATTCCACCTACCAAAGGCGCTTCACTCCCCGGCAACGGCGCCAGAAAAGAATCTTGATGACCCACAAGTATAGGGGATCTATCGTAGTCATTTCGATAAGTAAGAGTGTCGAACCCAACGAGGAGCAGAAGGAAATGATAAGCGGTTTTCAGCAAGGTATTCTCTGCAAGTACTGAAATAAGTGGTAACAGATAGTTTTGTGATAAGATAATTTGTAACGAGCAACAAGTAACAAAAGTAAATAAAGTGCAGCAAGGTGGCCCAATCCTTTTTGTAGCAAAGGACAAGCCTGGACAAACTCTTACATAAGGAAAAGCGCTCCCGAGGACACATGGGAATATCGTCAAGCTAGTTTTCATCACGTTCATATGATTCGCGTTCGGTACTTTGATAATTTGACATGTGGGTGGACCGGTGCTTGGGTGTTGTTCTTACTTGAACAAGCATCCCACTTATGATTAACCTCTATTGCAAGCATCCGCAACTAGAACAAAAGTATTAACGTAAACCTAACCATAGCATGAAACATATGGATCCAAATCAGCCCCTTACGAAGCAACGCATAAACTAGGGTTTAAGCTTCTGTCACTCTAGCAACCCATCATCTACTTATTACTTCCCAATGCCTTCCTCTAGGCCCAAATAATGGTGAAGTGTTATGTAGTCGACATTCACATAACACCACTAGAGGCTAGACAACATACATCTCATCAAAATATCGAACGAATACCAAATTCACATGACTACTAATAGCAAGACTTCTCCCTTGTCCTCGGGAACAAACGTAACTACTCACAAAGCATATTCATGTTCATAATCAGAGGGGTAATAATATGCATAAAGGATCTGAACATATGATCTTCCACCAATTAAACCAACTAGCATCAACTGCAAGGAGTAATTAACACTACTAGCAACCTACTAGCACCAATCCCGGACTTGGAGACAAGAATTGGATACAAGAGATGAATTAGGGTTTTGAGATGAGATGGCGCTGATGAAGATGTTGATGGAGATTGCCCTATCCCGATGAGAGGAGCGTTGGTGATGACGATGGCGATGATTTCCCCCTCCGGGAGGGAAGTTTCCCCGGCAGAACAGTTCTGTCAGAGCCCTAGATTGGTTCCGCCAAGGTTCCGCCTCGTGGCGGCGGAGTTTTGTCCCAAAAGGTTGCTTCTGGTTTTTTCCTCGATGAAAGACTTCATATAGCAGAAGATGGTCATCGGAGAGCCACCAAGGGGGCCCACGAGGTAGGGGGCGTGCCCTAGGGGGGTGCGCCCCCACCCTCGTGGACAGGGTGTGGGCCCCTGGTCTTCATCTTTGGCGAGGATTTTTCATTATTTATTATAAGGTATTCCATGGAGTTTCAGGACTTTTGGAGTTGTGCAGAATAGGTCTCTAATATTTGCTCATTTTCCAGCCCAGAATTCCAGTTGCCGGCATTCTCCCTCCTTATGTAAACCTTGTAAAATAAGAGAGAATAGCCATAAGTATTGTGACATAATGTGAAATAACATCCCATAATGCAATAAATATCGATATAAAAGCATGATGCAAAATGGACGTATCAAGCACCCCTTCCCTGGCGCAGCCCCTCCCTCCTCCAACTCTTCCTTCTCCTCCGTAGAGGTTGGCGAAGCCCTGCATGAATACCACAAACTCCACCACCACGTCGTCGTGCTGCCGGAGTTCTCCCTCAACTTCTCTCCTCTTGCTGGATCAAGAAGGAGGAGACGTCCCTGGGCTGTACGTGTGTTGAACGCGGAGGCGCCGTCCGTTCGGCGCTAGATCGGATCTTCCACGATTTGAATTGCCGCGAGTACGACTCCATCAATCGCGTTCTTATAACGCTTCCGCTTAGCGATCTTCAAGGGTATGAAGATGCACTCCCTCTCTCTCGTTGCTAGCATCTCCTAGATTGATCTTGGTGACATGTGGGAAAATTTTGAATTATTGCTACGTTCCCCAACACTATGCGCGCAGGGGTCTGGGCCCACCTCTCACCTAGATGGTCTCAACCTGCCCTGTCGTTCCGCCACAAAGTAACAGTCAGGGGCCGTCGGGAACCCAGGCCCACCACTACCGGGATGGAACCACCCGTCCTTTCAGCCCCCACACCGGAATCACTCGCGGGTACTCTACGAGCCGACCCGACTTTAGTCATCACATTATCATGTATATGTATATAAGTATATACACGTGATCACCTCCCTAGTGATCACAACCCGATAGTGTAGCATGGCAGACGGATAAGAATGTAGGGCCACTGATGATAAACTAGCATCCTATACTAAGCATTTAGGAATGCAGATAAGGTATCAACAACTGTAGCAACAATGACAGGCTATGCAACAGAATAGGATTAACGGAAACCAGTAACATGCTACACTACTCTAATGCAAGCAGTAGAGAGAAGAAATAGGCGATATCTGGTGATCAAGGGGGGGGGGGCTTGCCTGGTTGCTCTGGCAAGAAGGAGGGGTCGTCGTCGATGTAGTCGATCACAGGGTATCGGGAGCAGTCTCGAGGTCTACCGGAAAGAAGTAACGGAGGGGGAACACAAATAAATAATAGAGAAATCAAAGCAAACACAAAAGTATAACATGGCAATACGTGGTGCTAGGGGTGACCTAACGCAGTAGTAGGCAATACTGATGAAGGGGGGAAACATCCGAAAAAGTATTCCCAGTGTTTGGCGTTTTTCGGACAGATGAATCAGAGGGGAAGGATCCATGCTTGATGTGATGGGGGCATGTGACAGGTATGTGGGTGGTGTAATCGGATTCGTCATATCTTTCTGATCATTTTTCATATATAAATTATTTCGATCCGAGTTACGGTTTATTTTCTATGATTTTCCAAAGTTTAACAGGTTTTCCTAAATTTCAAGAATTAAATTCATCCGAAAATTAAACATTAAAAGCTATAGGCACCCAAAAGTGTACCTAGCCAAAGTGCACCTATGGCTGATAGTGGGCCAGGGAGGGTCCAGTCAGCAGAGTTGACCCAGTCAACATTTGACTGGTTAAAAGGTCAATAGTAAAAGTGGGTCCTGGCTGTCATTGACTTATGGGTTAATAAATTATTTAAACTAGTTTAATTAGTGGTGGGGGTCCCACATGTCATGATCAGCAGCTCAAGTATTCTTATTAATTAGATAAATTAGTTGTGAGGGCTCCACATGTCATAGGGGTTAGCTAGTTAGATTAGTGCTAAACTAATTGGGCCGGCCCCAGGTACGGTGGCACAAGCCTTTCTCAAGGCTGTGCACACACGCACACACAAGGCACATGCGGCCATGGCTAGCAATGGCGCGCACGACGGCGGCCAGGAGCAGCGCGGCTGCAGGTAGTCGAGCAGGTGTGCGCGTGTGTACGAGCGGCCGCGCGCCTATGCGGATGGAAGCGGTGACAGGAGAGCAGCAAAGCAGCGGCAGTATGCGAGCAGCAAGTAGGCACTGCCGGGCAGCAACAGCGGCAGGAGCAAGTGGGGGAGGGCGCCACAGGCGACATGGACGGCTGCAGGCGGCCCGGCCAGCAAGCGGCCAGGGCGCAGCCCGGAGGGGCTGCAGGTGAGGCAGGGCGCGGTAGTGAGGGGGGAGGCAGCAGCAGTGTGTGTACGCAGGAGCTCGGGCTCCGGCCATGGTGGCCATGGACGAGCACAGGGGCGGCGCCTAACGGGGTGGATTGAAGTTGGGAACGAGGGGAATCGGTCGGGGACCTCACCTCGAACCTGTAGAGGTGCAAAGCAAGCTCGGGGAAGGCTTGGAGGCGACAAATCCAAGCGGCGATGAGCGGCGGCCGGAGGTGGAAGATGACTCGATGCAGGCGATGTAGTGGCGCCGAGCTTCAACAGGAAGCAGTAGAGGAAGTAACGGGCGAGGACGAAGTCCAGGGGCACGACCTTAGGCTTCGAGGATGATGGGGAGCGCGCGAATGACGACGGCCATGGCGGTGGTGGTTCGGGTGTGTGCGGGGAGGAAGAGAACGGCGCGAGGGGGAAGGAGTGGACGACTAGGGTTCGTCTAGGTGTCGGGATGGTCTTGTAGACGGCGGGGAGGTAGTGGATGGACGGCGCATGCACCCTGCCGGCTATGGAGCCGGTGGATGGCCGCCACGCCCTCCGTCCTGTACAGAGGAAGGGGACGAACCCCATTGGGCTGGGCCATAGCACTGTTGCACATAGAGCCCACTAGTACAGTATTAGCTAGGCCTTTTTCTTTTTGTTTTGTTTTCTTTCTTATTCTATCTCCACTGTTTTGTATTAACATTTGCTACCCATTGACTTTTTTTAAATATGGTATTATGCACATAAATACTAGGCATTATTTGTTAGCATGCCCACAAAGTTTGGAGGCAAATTGAGTTAAACAAATAATTGTTTATTTTGAAAAGGTCATTTTACTTGTTGTTGGACCATTTGTTAAATTACTATGAGTTTATTTGTGAGTCAAATGAAGTTTCTTTCAACGTGATAATTGATCAGAAGAAATTATAGAATAATACGAACATTTTTTCTTTACTGTTTTAAGAAACTATAATTTGACTTGTCATTTGAATTTAGCTTGAAACGAGTGAGGTTTAGCAAAATTTTAATTATGATGACCTGGCATCATTAATAGGGGTTAATGTAGTTTAACTATCGGGATGTCACATCTATGTATTCACACATGTACTAAGTTTCCGGTTAATACAATTCTAGCATGAATAATAAACATTTATCATGATATAAGGAAATATAAATAACAACTTTATTATTGCCTCTAGGGCATATTTCCTTCAGCCTCCCATATGCACTAGAGTCAATAATCTAGATTACATTGTAATGATTCTAACACCCATGGAGTCTTGGTGCTGATCATGTTTTGCTCGTGAGAGAGGCTTATTCAACGGGTCTGCAATATGCAGATCCGTATGTATCTTGTCAGTCTCTATGTCTCCCTCCTTGACTTGATGGCATATGGAATTGAAGCGTCTCTTGATGTGCTAGGTTCTCTTGTGAAATCTGGATTCCTTTGCCAAGGCAATTGCACCAGTATTGTCACAAAAGATTTTCATTAGACCCGATGCACTAGGTATGACACCTAGATCGGATATGAACTCCTTCATCCAGACTCCTTCATTTGTTGCTTCCGAAGCATCTTTGTATTCCGCTTCACACATAGATACCGCCACGACGCTCTGCTTGGAACTGCACCAACTGGCAGCTACACCATTCAATAAAAACACGTATCTGGTTTGTGACTTAGAGTCATCCGGATCAGCGTCAAAGCTTGCATCAACGTAACCGTTTACGACGAGCTCTTTGTCACCTCCATATACGAGAAACATATCCTTAGTCCTTTCAGGTATTTCAGGATGTTCTTGACCGCTCTCCAGTGATCCACTCCTGGATTACTTTGATACCTCCCTGCTAAACTTATAGCAAGGCACACATCGGGTCTGGTACACAGCATTACATACATGATAGAGCCTATGGCGGAAGCATAGGGAACACCTTTCATTTTCTCTCTATATTCTGCAGTGGTCGGGCATTGAGTCCGACTCAACTTCACACCTTGTAATACAGGCAAGGACCATTTCTTTGCCTGATCCATTTTGAACTTCTTCCAAACTTTATCATGGTATGTGCTTTGTGAAAGTCCAATTAAGCGTCTTGATCTACCTCCATAGATCTTGATGCCCAATATATAAGCAGCTTTACCAAGGTCTTTCATTGAAAATTTCTTATTCAAGTATCCTTTTATGCTATTCAGAAATTCAGTATCATTTCCGATCAACAATATGTCATCAACATATAATATCAGAAATGCTACAGAGTTCCCACTCACTTTCTTGTAAATATAGGCTTCTCCAAAAGTCTGTATAAAACCATATGCTTTGATCACACTATCGAAGCGTATATTCCAACTCCGAGAGGTTTGCACCAGTCCATAAATGGATCGCTGGAGCTTGCACACTTTGTTAGCACCTTTTGGATCGACAAAACCTTCTGGTTGTATCATATACAACTCTTCTTTAAGATATCCATTAAGGAATGCAGTTTTGACATGCATCTGCCAAATTTCATAATCATAAAATGCGGCAATTGCTAACATGAGTCGGACGGACTTAAGCGTCGCTACGGGTGAGAAGGTCTCATTGTAGTCAACTCCTTGAACTTGTTGAAAACCTTTCGCAACAAGTCGAGCTTCCAGTCTTCTTCTTGAAGATCCATTTATTCTCTATGGTCTGCCGATCATCGGGAATGTCAACTAAAGTCCACACTTTGTTCTCATACATGGATCACATCTCAGATTTCATGGCCTTAAGCCATTTTGCGGAATCTGGGCTCATCATCGCTTCCTCATAGTTCGTAGGTTCGTCATGGTCAAGTAATATGACTTCCAGAACAGGATTACCGTACCACTCTGGTGCGGATCTTACTCTAGTTGACCTACGAGGTTCAGTAGTAACTTGATCAGAAGTTTCAAGATCATTATCATTAGCTTCCTCACTTACTGGTGTAGGTATCCCTGGAACGGATTTCAGTGATGAACTACTTTCCAATAAGGGAGAAGGTACAATTACCTCGTCAAGTTCTACTTTCCTCCCACTCACTTCTTTCGAGAGAAACTCCTTTCCTAGAAAGGATCCATTCTTAGCAACGAATATCTTGCCTTCGGATTTGTGATAGAAGGTGTACCCAATAGTCTCCTTTGGGTATCCTATGAAGACACATTTCTCCGATTTGGGTTCGAGCTTATCAGGTTGAAGCTTTTTCACATAAGCATCTGATACGTCTCCAACGTATCTATAATTTTTGATTTCTCCATGTTATATTATCTACTGTTTTGGACATTATTGGGCTTTATTATCCACTTTTATATTATTTTTGGGACTAACCTATTAACCGGAGGCCCAGCCCAGAATTGTTGTTGTTTGCCTGTTTTAGGGTTTCGACAAAAAGGAATATCAAACGGAGTCCAAACGGAATGAAACCTTCGGGAATGTGATTTTCTCAACAAACAAGACCCGGGAGACTTGGACCCTACGTCAAGAAAGGAAAGAGGAGGCCATGAGGTAGGGGGCGCACCCACCCCCACCAGGCGCGCCCTCCACCCTCGTGGGCCCCCTGTTGCTCCACTGACGTACTCCTTCCTCCTATATATATACACGTACCCCCAAACGGTCAGAAATGGAGCCAAAACCCTAATTCCACCGTCGTAAATTTCTGTATCCATGAGATCCCATCTTGGGGCCTATTTCGGAGCTCCGCCGGAGGGGGCATCGATCACGGAGGGCTTCTACATCAACACCATAGCCTCTCCGATGAAGTGTGAGTAGTTTACCTCAGACCTACGGGTCCACAGTTAGTAGCTAGATGGCTTCTTCTCTCTTTTTGGATCTCAATACAATGTTCTCCCCCTCTCTTGTGGAGATCTATTCGATGTAATCATCTTTTTGCGGTGTGTTTGTTGAGACCGATGAATTGTGGGTTTATGATCAAGTCTATCTATGAATAATATTTGAATCTTCTCTGAATTCTTTTATGTATGATTGGTTATCTTTGCAAGTCTCTTCGAATTATCAGTTTGGTTTGGCCTACTAGATTGATCTTTCTTGCAATGGGAGAAGTGCTTAGCTTTGGGTTCAATCTTGCGGTGTCCTTTCCCGGTGACAGTAAGGGCAGGAAGGCACGTATTGTATTGTTGCCATCGAGGATAACAAGATGGGGTTTTCATCATATTGCATGAGTCTATCCCTCTACATCATGTCATCTTGCTTAAGGTGTTACTTTGTTTTTAACTTAATACTCTAGATGCATGCTGGATAGCAGTCGATGAGTGGAGTAATAGTAGTAGATGCAGGCAGGAGTCGGTCTACTTGTCTCGGACGTGATGCCTATATACATGATCATACCTACATATTCTCATAACTATGCTCAATTCTGTCAATTGCTCAACAGTAATTTGTTCACCCACCGTAGAATACTTATGCTCTTGAGAGAAGCCACTAGTGAAACATATGGCCCCCGGGTCTATCTTTATCATATTGATCTCCTACTACTTAGTTATTTCCTTTGTTATTTACTTTGCCTTTATTTTACTTTGCATCTTTTATCATAAAAATACCAAAAATATTATCCTATCATATCTATCAGATCTCACTCTCGTAAGTGGCCCTATAGGGATTGACAACCCCTATTTGCGTTGGTTGCGAGGATTTATTTGTTTTGTGCAGGTGCGAGGGACTCGCACGTAGCCTCCTACTGGATTGATACCTTGGTTCTCAAAAACTGAGGGAAATACTTACACTACTTTGCTGCATCATCCCTTCCTCTTCGGGGAAAACCAACGCAGTGCTCAAGAGGTAGCAGGATCGCAGCCGCGAACCTTAAAAAACGACAACTTGGGTTTCTTGGAAAACCACGGTTCATAAGGTGTCGTCTCAACGGATTTAGATGGTGCATTATTTAACGTGAATGCAACCGTCTCTAAAGCATGACCCCAAAACGATAGCAGTAAATCAGTGAGAGACATCATAAATCGTACCATATTTAATAGAGTGTGGTTACGACGTTCGGACACACCATTACGTTGTGGTGTTCCAGGTGGCGTGAGTTGCGAAACTATTCCACATTATTTCAAATGAAGTCCAAACTCATAACTCAAATATTCACCTCCACGATCAAATCGTAGAAACTTGATTTTCTTATTACAATGATTTTCCACTTCACTCTGAAATTCTTTGAACTTTTCAAATGTTTCAGACTTATGTTTCATTAAGTAGATATACCCAATATATGCTCAAATCATCTGTGAAGGTGAGAAAATAACGATATCCGCCGTGAGCTTCAATGTTCATTGGACCACATACATGAGTATGTATGATTTCCAATAACTCTGTTGCTCGCTCTATTGTTCCGGCGAATGGATTTTTAGTCATCTTGCCCATGAGGCATGGTTCTCAAGTACCAAGTGATTCATAATCAAGTGATTCCAGAAGTCCATCAGAATGGAGTTTCTTCATGCTCTTTACACCAATATGACCTAAACGACAGTGCCACAAATAAGTTGCACTATCTTTTGGCTTCAATACTATGAACATGTGTATTACTACTATCAAGATTTAGTAAAAATAGACCACTCATCAAGGGTGCATGACCATAAAAGATATTACTCATATAAATAGAACAACCATTATTCTCTGATTTAAATGAATAATCGTCTCGCATCAAACAAGATCCAGATATAATGTTCATGCTCAACGCTGGCTCCAAATAACAATTATTTAGGTCTAAAACTAATCCCAAAGGTAGATGTAGTGGTAGCGTGTTGACGGCGATCACATCGACTTTGGAACCATTTCCCACGCGCATCGTCACCTCGTCCTTAGCCAATCTTCGCTTAATCCGTACACTACTAGGGAAAACCTTATACACAGAATTTTAGCAACAGCGCGGTCTAAAAACATACGCTACTGCTAATTAGCAGCAACGAGCTTTAGAAAAGAGCGCTGCTAATGACTGAGTAGCAGTAGCGCTCTAGGTGAAAAGAGCGCTACTACTATAATTGCCACGGTGTTGCCTCCAGGAAAGATATAGTAGTAGCGCCCTTCCCGTGGACGCGCTACTGCTAAAGAACTTAGTAGCAGCGGTTTTGCTCAAAACTCGCTGCTGCTAAGTATGACCGCAACTAATTTACTTTAGTCCCATAATGCTAAGCGAACAAGGTGTTTACCACCTTAAATATGTTGCTTCTCAACCTATCTCGAGCACTTGGTATTCATTGAACTATATGTGTATGATTTGTGGTTGCAATATGAATCCTCGCCTGTACCTATACAGGTACATTGAGGATTCATGTTGACTATTTAGATTATACACAAAAAGATCAATGATGACCAATGTATATTTTTGATGTTTTTACTAAACAAAAGAAATAACTGCTTCCATTAGCAGTAGCGGTTTTCCCCAAAACGCGCTGTAGATAAGTTAGCTATAGCGCGTCTTCTGTACGTGCGCTACTGCTAGTTCGAGTTAACCACCCCCCGCATCAAAATTTCGCTAAGTCCTCCTTTCCCCCCACCGGCCTGTTCCCCTACTCCCTGTCGCCGCCGCCCGAGCCCAAGCGCGCCTGCGCCCTCACCGCCGCCACCGCCGCCCGCCCTCAACCTCACCGCCGCCTCTCTCGACCACACTGACGCCGCCCTCGACCTCACCGCCGCCGCCCTCGACCGAGCCCGCCGCCCAGGACCGCCGCCCTCCCGATCCCGAGCCCGCCCTCGCCGCCCCTCCGTCGCCGAGCACCTCCCCGCCACCGTCTCTCCCTCTGTAAGCCCCCCACCCCTCCCCAACCCCCTCTCTCTTTGCATAGTTAGTAGATGATTTTAGTAGTAGTAGATGTTAATTTAGGGTTCATAGATAATGATTTTTAGAAGTAGTGGATATTAATTACTAGTAGTGATGGTAAACTAGTTGTATAATTAGCAGTAGTACATGTTAATTAGTAGTAGATGTAGTAGTTAGATGTTAATTAGTAGTAGTAGATGTGCTAGTTTCTTTCTATTTATAGTAAGTTTATATTTAGTAAGAACTAGTTGAATTAATAGAACTAGTTAAGTTTTAGTTGAACTAGTATAGTAAGTAAATTAATAACTAGTTGAACTACTTCATTTTTAGAAAGAACTAGTTTTTTTCTTTTTATACTAAGTTTATATTTAGTAAGAACTAGTTGAATTAATAGAACTAGTTGAATTAATAAAACTAGTTGAACATGCCATATTTGGTGTTATTTTTTAGTTTAAGCAATTATTTCATGTTTTGGTTACACCTCCGAGTGGCCTATGTTTTGCCGGAGTGTTGATTAATTTCCGTTCCGGCAAATTTCAGGCGCTCGATATGTCCTTTTTTAGCAAAGGTCATGCCGGATTTTTCCGTGAATTCTGGCATGACTTGTGCTAGAATATGTACAAGTTTAATCTTTGAATTATGAACATAGGAAATGTCGTACTCGGACGACGACAATCTCTCCGGGGAGTGCAGTTGGTGCCACGATGATCGAGGTATGTGCGACAGGTTCGTTCAGCTGGATGAAGATCGGCGCTTCAGCATTAAGCTCGAGGAGACCTTCGATGTTGAAACGGTACGCAACAATGACAAGTGTTTTTTTCGTAATTAAGCATGACTTCAACTATTTCAACGTCTAATTTTCATCTTTTACAATTCTACTAGCTTATCTCATGCCATGCAAGATGCTATGTCTTGGAGAGGATGGGTTTTGAAGACCATGAAAATTTTCAAACAAAGATAATACACCTAATGACCCATCATGATATCGATTTTGAAGTAAATCTGTACAATTCTCAGAGTGTAACCCATTTTGGTTGCCAAAATTGGGAAGCACTTTGCAAAATGTATGGTTTTTATGAGGGTATGATTGTCAGCATGGATCTTGGTGATCCTGACATCGAGCAAGACAATATGGACATTTGGGTCCTTGTTGATACGCTTCCGATTCTACCGCAATGTGAGTTTCTCAAACATAGTTATTAACTAATTTATATTGTTTATTTCAAAATAGTTGACAGCTTATTTCCATTGACAGCTTATTTTGAATCTTCAAAGAATGTGCAGAAGATGGTAGACAAAACCCACTACACTGATGGCTCTGAATTAACTTATAAGGAGAAAAATCATCTGATTGCTTATTGTACTTTTTTTGAGAATTACAATACCTATTATCGAACTCCTCCAAATTATGGTGAATACGTGCCACTAGTGCACGTGTTGAACCACGATAACTTCTATGGAGATACCCTGGTAAGGTATTTTACTATTACGACATCCGTGCATCTTTTGCATACTTCTAAAACTAGTACATCATTGCTAACTACGAAGTTATTACTATGTTTTTCAATAGAAAATCCCGATGGATTATGTGCCTCATCTGATGTATTACAATGGTCGCCTTGAAGTTCTGAACCTACAGCCAGGTCATCCTACGGATCTCACCTGTGCATATCGAATTTCTGAAACCGGTGAACACATGCTAATCAAAGAGTGGAAAAAATGTTTGGACATTCGTAAGGAGGTTCTTGGAAGCAACATTAAGCGAAAGGTAAGAATTGGAGACAGGATAATCTGCATTCTCCATAATGGAGAGCGAGGGGCTATCTTGTTTTTTGCTATTTTACCTTAGAGAATATAGTAGGTCCTAAGAGAATGTAGTAGGTCCTATGAGGTACAATATGTTTATTATGTGATACAATGTGTTAGAGTTGAAGATGTGAGGAGTACTTGTGATTACGACTAGTGACCAATGATATGATGATGATGATGATAAGCTGTTAATGATATGATGATGATGATGATGATATTTATTATATCATTGGGTGAAAGAACCGCGGATTAGTTTCAAGTGGATGTCCGTCCACTTGAAACTAGTCCACACGGTTCTTTCACCCCGTGATGTAATAACTCATTATGATGTAAAAACAATTTGTAAATTCCTGTTGTATGAAAATTTGTGTAAAGGTGTATGAATACAACATGAAATAAAAAAGAAATAAAATACAATAATAGTAGCAGCGCGGGCAGAGAGAAGCGCTACTACTAATTACCAGCAGCGCTCCTCCTGGAACTTGCTGCTACTAAGTCGATTTAGCCGTAGCATGGGTGGAGGCACGCTACTGCTATTCGTTAGCTGTAGCGCCTTATCAGTAGCGCACCACCCCGCGCTACTGATAGGTCTAAAACCCGCGCTGCTGCTAGCCTTTTCCCTAGTAGTGGTAGCCCCTGTTTCGAGTTGCAAATGTTAGAAACTGAACCAGTATCAAATACCCAGGCACTATTGCGAGCATTAGTAAGGTACACAACAATAACATGTATATCAAATATACTTTTCACTTTGTCATCCTTCTTCTCCGCCAAATATCTAGGGCAGTTCCACTTCCAATGACTATTTTCTTTGCAACAGAAGCACTCGGTTTCAAGCTTAGGTCCATACTTGGGTTTCTTCACTTGAGCAGCAACTGGCTTGCTATTCTTCTTGAAGTTCCCCTTCTTCCCTTTACCCTTTTTCTTGAAACTGATGGTCTTGTTGACCATCAACATTTGATGGTCCTTCTTGATTTCTACCTCCGCAGCCTTTAGCATTGCGAAGAGCTCAGGAATCGTCTTACCCATCCCTTGCATATTATAGTTCATCACGAAGCTCTTGTAGCTTGGTGGCAATGATTGAAGAACTCTGTCAATGATACTATCATCAGGAAGATTAACTCCCAGTTGAGTCAAGTGGTTGTGGTACCCAGACATTCTGAGTATATGTTCACTGACAGAACTATTCTCCTCCATCTTGCAGCTGTAGAACTTATTGGAGACTTCATATCTCTCGATCCGGGCATTTGCTTGAAATATTAACTTCAACTCCTGGAACATCTCATATGCTCCATGACGTTCAAAACGTCGTTGAAGTCCCAGTTCTAAGCCGTAAAGCATGGCACACTGAACTATCGAGTAGTCATCAGCTTTGCTCTGCCAGGTGTTCACAACATCTGGCGTTGCTCCTGCAGTGGGTTTGTCACCTAGCGGTGCTTCCAGGACGTAATTCTTCTGTGCAGCAATGAGGATAATCCTCAAGTTACGGACCCAGTCCGTGTAGTTGCTACCATCATCTTTCAACTTAGCTTTCTCTAGGAACGCATTAAAATTCAACGGAACAACAGCACGAGCCATCTATCTACAACAACATAGACATGAAAAATACTATCAGGTACTAAGTTCATGATAAATTAAAGTTTAATTAATCAAATTACTTGAGAACTCACACTTAGATAGACATATCTCTAATCATCTAAGTGATCACGTGATCCATATCAACTAAACCATGTCCGATCATCACATGAGATGGAGTAGTTTTCAAAGGTGAACATCACTATGTTGATCATATCTACTATATGATTCACGCTCGACCTTTCGGTCTTAGTGTTCCGAGGCCATATCTGCATATGCTAGGCTCGTCAAGTTTAACCCGAGTATTTTGTGTGTGCAAAACTGGCTTGCACCCGTTGTATCTGAACATAGAGCTTATCACACCTGATCATCACGTGGTGTCTCGGCACGATGAACTGTAGCAACGGTGCATACTCAAGGAGAACACTTATACCTTGAAATTTAGTGAGAGATCATCTTATAATGCTACCGCCGAACTAAGAAAAATAAGATACATAAAGGATAAACATCATATGCAATCAATATAAGTGAAATGATATGGCCATCATCATCTTCTGTCTTTGATCTCCATCTCTAAAGCACCGTCATGATCACCATCGTCACCGGCTTGACACCTTGATCTCCATCGAAGCACCGTTGTCGTCTCGCCAACTATTGCTTCTACGACTATCGCTACCGCTTAGTGATAAAGTAAAGCAATTACATGATGATTGCATTTCATACAATAAAGCGACAACCGTATGGCTCCTGCCAGTTGCCGATAACTTTGTTACAAAACATGATCGTGAATGCATCCAAAGTTAATATGACAAAGTCGTGAATGCCAAATATCAGACTCATTATTGTGGCAAACATTATTAATAACTTTAGTGCAAATATCTGACAAAGATAGGCGGAACAAGCCTCCGCACTCATAGCCTTTTCCAACAAATTGTCCACACTTAGAAATTACAACTTTATTGGATTCGAAAACCAACTTAAAACCATCTCGACATAAACGGGAACCGCTGACGAGATTTTTATTGATGGACGCCACATGATGAACGTTCTTCAGACGCACGGTCTTCCCCGAAGTAAACTTCAGATCGACCGTACCAACACCTCGAACGATGGCATGTGACCCGTTCCCCATCATCACGGGAGAAGTCCCAGTGGCCTGGTAAGAAGAAAACATGGAGGCATCAGCACAAACATGTACATTAGCACCGGTGTCAATTAACCAATCAGGGGATTGAAATACTGAAAGGATGGTAGGAAAAATACCGTACCCTGATTCCTTCATATCAGTATCACCGATGACGACATTAGCGGACTTGCCGCTCTTCTCATGTTCACGCTCCTCAAAGCGGTTAGGACACTTCGGAGCCCAGTGATTGGGATCACCGCAGACATGGCAAAGTCCCTTCCCCTTCTTATGAGAATTCTTCTTGAAGTTGGTAGAATGTGATGGCTTGTTCTTTGTATCAAACTTGCCTTTGCCCTGAGTTTTGTTCTTGTTGTTTTTGAACTTGTTGGGCTGGAAGTTCTTCTTATGTACCATGTGGGCACTAGAACCTCCCTCAGCAACTCGAGCACGTGTGTCCTTTGCTCTTGCCTTCTCTTCAACATCAAGAGTACCAATGAGATCCGCAACGGAAAACTCCTGTCTCTTGTGTTTCAGGGAAGTAACAAAATTGTTCCACGAAGGTGGAAGCTTGGCAATGATGCCCCCGGCAACAAATTTGTCCGGCAACACACACTTGAAGTACTCAAGTTCTTTTGCGAGCGACTGTATCTCATGAGCCTGCTGTACAACAGCGCGCTCATCAGTCATCTTGTAGTCATAAAATTGCTCAATGACGTACAACTCGCTGTCGGCGTCCGAGGCACCAAACTTGGCCACGAGCGCAGCCCACATGTCCTTGCCGTTGTCAAACGACATATATGAATCCACAATGGAGTCATCAAGAACACTCAGAAGAGCGCCTTTAAAGAGGGTATCGATCTTCTCAAAAGCTTCCAGCTGTGCTGGATTAAGATCGCCCTCAGGCTTGCCCTTGGTGGCATCATAGTAGCCCATGATCTGAAACCAGTAGACTTCTTTCATGTGCCACCTCTTATATTGCGCCCCCTTAAAGGCAGGCGGCTTCAGATGCGCAGCAAAACCACTCGAAGTAAATTGCCTATAATCAGGTTTTTGGATTGTGGAAAATATGAGCAAATTACTACGAGATTTAATCTGAATAAACAGAAGATAAATCATGACTACAGCAATAGAGATTAAACTAATCATGTGAACTAGCATAGCAGATGAACAGATCACATCTAGGGCACATACTAGAAACATGAATTCTACCACGATCTCGAACAGGAAGGTTAGAATCACATACGGTGCAGCGGGAGCAACACCGCCGGCGTTGACGTTGTCACCCATGTCATCGAGGATGAGGTTGCCGAGGTCGGGGAAGAAGTCGTCGTTCGCGAAGTCGTCGCTGCCAGCAGTCGCGCGAGTGCGCTCCCCAAAAACCTGATCGCCCCTCTCCCGTACAGGATCACGAGAGGCGGGGTTCCGGAGGCCTGCTGTCCCTTCTCCCGGTGCATGCCGAAAGGAGGGATGGAGAAGACTTGCTTGGCGGCGCAATGATCTGGAATGGTGGTGAGAAACCATACGAAGCGGCGGCCGCTAGGGTAGACGTTTGTCTGACTATATATTGCGGGCCGGTTAGGCCGTGGGAGTAAACCCCACGTCCGAGTAGTCACGATCCAAAAGAATCGGAAACGGTTCAGTAATTAACGCGTCCGTTAATTATTAATTAATGACTCATTAATTTTCCCATGCAGCAAAAATATAGACAACGTGCATAACTCTGTCATCGGCTTGGCTCAATCCCGCAACCCGCGGCGCGTCATGACGAGGCGAGGCGAGGCAAGCGAGGAGGAGGAGCGCGCGTGTAGGTCTCCTCTTCTCATGCTCATACAAGTGGTAGAAGAGCTCACCTTATAAAGAGGTGCAACTCTCTCTCAACTTCCGGGGTGGGACTAAACTTTAGCCTCACTCACTCCACTCACATGTGTGCATGAATGGGCCAAGAGAATTTCAGAATTTTAGTTGGGCTTTGGGCCAAAGGCCTACTAGCAAAATTCCAACAATCCCCCACAAAGTCTCATTGGCACATCTCATCATTTAGTTCCAAAATATTGTTTTATATATCGGTGCTTAGTGGAGACTATGAAGTTGAACTTCCACTTAGAAATTTATGCTACACTAGATCACAACTTGAATAGTGGACTATGCCTTGAACTACAAGTTTTCTGTGAAACTAGTTTCACACAAATTCTTGACCGATACTAGGCTGCCGCATGGCTTCCCCGCGGGTGGAGCGTATACGTCATACTCCAGGGCCTTTCATGAATTTATTAGAGAACACCCAATTCTCACAGACTGCGACGTTAACAGTCAAATTCATATAGGTGTGTTCCTCAGAAGATGTTCTGCAGGACAACATCTCTGCTTATCCGAATAAGCCACTTGGAACACATTAAGATAAGTATCAACCTGCCATGCAGATCAGGAGAGTATTGCATCTTCATGGAGTGGGATAATTAATATAGGGATACTCTCCTCCCAGCTGACCAACAGCTTGTCTCCCACTTCTACTTCACGGGATCTCCGATCACATAGAGTGGGTTACCACTATGGACAACTCATGCGGTGGGTCTCAAACCCATCTCCATCGATGCATTATCTATCACATTACGTGATAGACCCTTTGTGAAGGGATCTGCCAAGTTTTTCGACGTTTGGATATAATCCAACGTAATAACTCTGGAGTTCCTCAATTTTCTGACAGATTTTAGTCTCCTCTTCACATGCCTTGAGGACTTCATATTGTCCTTAGAACTGTTTATCTTGATGATCACAGTTTGATTATCACAGTTCATCAGGATAGGGGGTATTGGTTTTTCAACCATAGGTAAGTCCATCAAGAGTTCACGAAGCCACTCTGCTTCAACAGTGGTAGTGTCTAATGCTGTGAGTTCTGCTTCCATAGTTGACCTCGTTAAGATGGTCTGCTTGCAAGACTTCCAGGAAACAGCGCCACCACCAAGTGTAAAAACATAACCACTTGTGGCCTTAATCTCATCAGCATCAGATATCCAGTTTGAGTCACTATAACCCTCCAGTACCCTTGGATACCCGGTGTAGTGAATCCCATAGCTCGCGGTGCCTTTCAAATAGCGCATAACTCTCTCAAGTGCATGCCAATGATCATCTCCCGGTTTTGACACAAACCGACTCAGCTTGCACACAGCAAAAGAGATGTCAGGCCTCGTGGCACTCGCCAAATACATAAGCGAGCCAATAATCTGAGAATACCTTAGTTGATCTCTAGCAATCCGTCGATTCTTTCGAAGCAACACACTAGCATCATATGGAGTTGGAGAAGGCGTGCAGTCGCTATACCCAAAAAGACTCAAGACCTTTTCCACATAATGAGACTGAAGCAGTGTGATCCCACCATTCTCATCTCTCAACAGCTTGATGTTTAAGATAACATCAGCTACTCCTAGATCCTTCATCTCAAAACAGCGAGATAAGAAATCCTTAACCTCCTTGATTAAATCAAGTTTGGTTCCAAAGATCAATATGTCATCGACATACAGACAAAGAATAACTCCTTCGCCCCCACCATAGCGATAGTACATGCGCTTGTCACCATTATTTACTACAAAGCCGGCAGTAGTTAATGTTCTTTCGAACTTCTCATGCCACTCCTTAGGAGCTTGTTTTGTTGGGGAACGTAGCAGAAATTCAAAAAATTTCCTACGTAACACCAAGATCTATCTATGGAGAGACCAGCAACGAGTAGAAGGAGAGTGCATCTACATACCCTTGTAGATCGCTAAGCGGAAGCGTTCAAGTGAACGGGGTTGATGGAGTCGTACTCGTCGTGATTCAGATCACCGATGATCAAGTGCCGAACGGACGGCACCTCCGCGTTCAACACACGTACAGCCCGGTGACGTCTCCCACGCCTTGATCCAGCAAGGAGAGAGGGAGAGGTTGAGGAAGACTCCATCCAACAGCAGCACAACGGCGTGGTGGTGGTGGAGGAGCGTGGCAATCCCGCAGGGCTTCGCCAAGCTCCATGGGAGAAGAGGAGGAGGGAGAGGGGCAGGGCTGCACTAACTAGAGATCAAATCGCGTGTTATGGGCAGCCCCATGCCTCAATATATATAGGGGGGAAGGGGTCTGCGCCCCCTTTAGGGTTTTCCCACCCCCTAGGGGCGGCGGCCAGCCCTAGATGGGTTTTGGGGTGCGGCCAAGGAGGGGGGAGGAGTCCATCCTCCCCAAGGCACCTCGGAGGTGCCTTCCCCTTTGAGGACTCTTCCCTCTAGGGTTCCCTAGGCGCATGGGCCTCTTGGGGCTGGTTCCCTTGGCCCATGTAGGCCAAGGCGCACCCCCTACAGCCCATGTGGCCCCCCAGGGCAGGTGGCCCCACCCGGTGGGCCCCCGGGACCCTTCCGGTGGTCCCGGTACAATACCGATGACCCCGAAACTTGTCCCGATGGCCGAAACAGGACTTCCTATATATAAATCTTTACCTCCGGACCATTCCGGAACTCCTCGTGACGTCCGGGGTCTCATCCGGGACTCCGAACAACATTCCGTAACCACATACAAGCTTCCTTTATAACCCTAGCGTCATCGAACCTTAAGTGTGTAGACCCTACGGGTTCGGGAGACATGCAGACATGACCGAGACGTTCTCCAGTCAATAACCAACAGCGGGATCTGGATACCCATGTTGGCTCCCACATGTTCCACGATGATCTCATCGGATGAACCACGATGTCAAGGACTCAATCGATCCCGTATTCAATTCCCTTTGTCTATCGGTATGTTACTTGCCCGAGATTCGATCGTCGGTATCCAATACCTTGTTCAATCTCGTTACCGGCAAGTCACTTTACTCGTTCCGTAACACATCATCCCGTGATCAACTCCTTGGTCACATTGCGCATATGATGATGTCCTACCGAGTGGGCCCAGAGATACCTCTCCGTTTACACGGAGTGACAAATCCCAGTCTCGATCCGTATAAAACAATAGATACTTTCGGAGATACCTGTAGTGTACCTTTATAGTCACCCAGTTACGTTGTGACGTTTGATACACCCAAAGCACTCCTACGGTATCCAGGAGTTACACGATCTCATGGTCAAAGGAAGAGATACTTGACATTGGCAAAGCTCTAGCAAACGAACTACACGATCTTTGTGCTAGTCTTAGGATTGGGTCTTGTCCATCACATCATTCTCCTAATGATGTGATCCCGTTATCAACGACATCCAATGTCCATAGCCAGGAAACCATGACTATCTGTTGATCACAACGAGCTAGTCAACTAGAGGCTCACTAGGGACATATTGTGGTCTATGTATTCACACGTGTATTACGATTTCCGGATAATACAGTTATAGCATGAATAAAAGACAATTATCATGAACAAGGAAATATAATAATAATACTTTTATTATTGCCTCTAGGGCATATTTCCAACAGTCTCCCACTTGCACTAGAGTCAATAATCTAGTTCACATCGCCATGTGATTAACACTCACAGGTCACATCACCATGTGACTAATACCCAAGAGTTTACTAGAGTCAGTAGTCTAGTTCACATCACTATGTGATTAACACTCAATGAGTTTTATGTTTGATCATGTTGCTTGTGAGAGAGGTTTTAGTCAACGGGTCTGAAACTTTCAGATCCGCGTGTGCTTTACAAATCTCTATGTCATCTCCTAGATGCAGCTACCACGCTCTATTTGGAGCTATTCCAAATAACTGTTCTACTTGGAGCTATTCTAAATTATTGCTCCATTATATGTATCCGGTCTCTCTACTCAGAGCTATCCGGATAGGTGTCAAGATTGCATCATCGTAACTTTTACGACGAACTCTTTTACCACCTCCATAATCGAGAAAATTTCTTAGTCCACTAGTTACTAAGGATAACTTTGACCGCTGTCCTGTGAGCCATTCTTGGATCACTCTTGTACCCCTTGACTGACTCATGGCAAGGCACACTTCAGGTGCGGTACACAGCATAGCATACTGAAGAGCCTACGTCTTAAGCATAGGGGACGACCTTCGTCCTTTCTCTCTATTCTGCCGTGGTCGAGCTTTAAGTCTTAACTTCGTACCTTACAACTCAGGCAAGAACTTCTTCTTTGACTGATTCATCTTGAACACCTTCAAGATCATGTCAAGGTATGTGCTCATTTGAAAGTATTATTAAGCATTTTGATCTATCCTTATAGATCTTCATGCTCAATGTTCAAGTAGCTTAATCCAGGTTTTCTATTGAAAAACACCTTTCAAATAACCCTATATGCTTTCTAGAAATTCTACATCATTTCTGATCAACAATATGTCAAGAACATATACTCATCAGAAATTCTATAGTGCTCCCACTCACTTCTTTGGAAATACAAGTTTCTCATAAACTTTGTACAAACCCAAAATCTTTGATCATCTTATCAAAGTGTACATTCCAACTCCGAGATGCTTACTCCAGTCCTTAGAAGGATCGCTGGAGCTAGCATACCTTTTAGCATCCTTAGGATCGACAAAAACTTTCTGATTGTATTACATACAACCTTTCCTCACGAAAACTGGTAAGGAAACTCGTTTTGACATCCATCTGCCAGATTTCATAAATACAGCTAATGCTAACATGAATCCGACGGACTTTAAGCATCGCTACGGATGAGAAAATCTCATCGTAGTCAACTCCTTGAACTTGTGAAAAACTCTTCGCCACAAGTCGAGCTTCATGGACGGTGACATTACCATCCACGTCCGTCTTCTTCTTAAAAGATCCATTTATCTCAATGGATTGCCGATCATCGGGCAAGTCCATCAAAGTCCATGCTTTGTTCTGATATATGGATACTATCTCGGATTTCATGGCTTCTAACCATTTGTCGGAATTCGGGCCCACCATCGCTTCTCCATAGCTCGTAGGTTCATTGTCGTCTAGCAACATGACCTTCAAGACAGGATTACGTACCACTCTGAAGTAGTACGCATCCTTGTCGTCCTACGAGGTTTGGTAGTGACTTGATCCGAAGTTTCATGATCAATATCATAGGCTTCCACTTCAATTGGTGTAGGTGCCACAGGAACAACTTCCTGTGCCCTGCCACACACTAGTTGAAGAGACGGTTCAATAACCTTATCAAGTTTCCACCATCCTCCCACTCAATTCTTTCGAGAGAAACTTTTCCTCGAGAAAGGACCTGATTCTCGAAACAATTCATATTGCTTTCGGATCTGAATTAGGAGGTATACCCAACTGTTTTGGGTTTCCTATGAAGATGCATTTTATCCGCTTTGGGTTCGAGCTTATCAACCTGAAACTTTTTCATATAAGCGTCGCAGCCCCAAACTTTTAAGAAACGACAACTTAGGTTTCTCTAAACCATAATTCATACGGTGTCATCTCATCGGAATTACGTGGTGCCCTATTTAAAGTGAATGTGGTTGTCTCTAATGCCTAACCCATGAACGATAGTGGTAATTCGATAAGAGACATCATGGTACGCACCATATCCAATAGGGTGCAACTATGATGTTCGGACACACCATCACATTATGGTGTTCCAGGCGGTATTTATTGTGAAACATTTTCCACAATGTCTTAATTGTGTGCCAAAACTCGTAACTCAGATACTCATCTCTATGATCATATCATAGACATTTTATCCTTTTGTCACAATGATCTTCTACTTCACTCTGAAATTACTTGAACCATTCAATAATTCAGACTTGTGTTTCATCAAGTAAATATTCTCAACATCTACTCGAATCATCTGTGAAGTAAGAACATAACGATATTCACTGCATGCCTCAGCACTTATTGGACTGCACACATCAAAATGTGTTACTTCCAACAAGTTGCTATCTTGTTCCATCTTATTGAAAACGAGGCTTTTCAGTCATCTTGCCCATGTGGTATGATTTGCATATCTCAAGTGATTCAAAATCAAGTGAGTTCAAACGGTCCATTTGCATGGAGTTTCTTCATGCATATACACCAATAGACATGGTTCGCATGTCTCAAACTTTTCAAAAACGAGTGAGTCCAAAGATCCATCAACATGGAGCTTCTTCATGCGTTTTATACCATTATGACTTACATGGCAGTGCCACAAGTAAGTGGTACTATCATTACTATCTTATATCTTTTGGCATGAAAATGTGTATCACTACGATCGAGATTCAATAAACCATTTAGGTTTAATACTAATCTTGATGGTAGAGGGAGCGTGCGATGTTTGATCACATCAAACTTGGAAACACTTCCAACACATATCGTCAGCTCACTTTTAGCTAGTCTCTGTTTATTCCGTAGCTTTTATTTCGAGTTACTAACACTTAGCAATCGAACCGGTATCTAATACCCTGGTGCTACTAGGAGTACTAGTAAAGTACACATTAACATAATGTATACCTAATATACTTCTATCGACCTTGCCAGCCTTCTCATCTACCAAGTATCTAGGGTAATCCTGCTCTAGTGGTTGTTCCCCTTATTTACAGAAGTACTTAGTCTCGGGTTTGGGTTCAACCTCGGGTTTCTTCATTGGTGCAGCAGCTGATTTGCCGTTTCATGAAGTATCCCTTTTTTTTCCTTGCCCTTCTTGAAACTAGTGGTTTCATCAACCATCAACAATTGATGCTCCTTCTTGATTTCTACTTTCGCGATGTCAAACAACGCGAATACCTCAAGGATCATCATCTCTATCCTTGATATGTTATAGTTCATCACGAAGCTCTAGCAGCTTGGTGGCAATGACTTTGGGGAAACATCACTATCTCATCTGGAAGATCAACTCCCACTTGATTCAAGTGATTGTTGTACTCAGACAATCTGAGCACAAGCTCAACGATTGAGCTTTTCTCCCTTAGTTTGCAGGCTAAGAAAATCGTCGGAGGTCTTATACCTCTTGACGTGGGCACGAGCCTGAAATCTCAATTTCAGCCCTCGAAACATCTCATATGTTCCGTGACGTTTCGAAAACGTCTTTGGTGCCTCTACTTAAACCATTTAACTGAACTATCACGTAGTTATCAAAACTTGTATGTCCGATGTTCGCAACATCCACAAACGACATTTGGGGTTCAGCACACTAAGCGGTGCATTAAGGACATAAGCTTTCTACTGATTGCATAATCGCTACTGTCAACTTTCAACTATATTTTCTCTAGGAACATAACTAAACAGTAGAACTAAAGCGCGAGCTACGACATAATTTGCAAAAGGTCTTTTGACTATGTTCAAGATAATTAAGTTCATCTTATGAACTCCCACTTAGATAGACATCCCTCTGGTCATCTAAGTGATCACATGATCCGAGTCAACTAGGCCGTGTCCGATCATCACGTGAGACGGACTAGTTAACGTCGGTGAACATCTTCATGTTGATCGTATCTACTATACGACTCATGCTCGACCTTTCGGTCTCCGTGTTCCGAGGCCATGTCTGCACATGCTAGGCTCGTCAAGTTAACCCTAAGTGTTTTCGCTGTGTAAAACTGTCTTACACCCGTTGTATGTGAACGTAAGAATCCATCACACCCGATCATCACGTGGTGCTTAGAAGCGACGAACTGTAGCAACGGTGCACAGTTAGGGGAGAACACTTCTTGAAATTTTGTAAGGGATCATCTTATTTACTACCGTCGTTCTAAGTAAACAAGATGCATAAACATGATAAACATCACATGCAATCAAATAGTGACATGATATGGCCAATATCATTTTGCTCCTTTTGATCTTCATCTTCGGGGCTCCATGATCATCATCGTCACCGGCATGACACCATGATCTCCATCATCATGATCTCCATCATCGTGTCTTCATGAAGTTGTCACGCCAACGACTACTTCTACTTCTATGGCTAACGCGTTTAGCAATAAAGTAAAGTAAGTTACATGGCGTTCTTCAATGACACGCAGGTCATACAAAAAATAAAGACAACTCCTATGGCTCCTGCCGGTTGTCATACTCATCGACATGCAAGTCGTGATTCCTATTACAAGAACATGATCAATCTCATACATCGCATATCATTCATCACATTCTTGTTGGCCATATCACATCACAAAGCATACCCTGCAAAAACAAGTTAGACGTCCTCTAATTGTTGTTTGCATGTTTTACGTGGCTGCTATGGGTTTCTAGCAAGAACGTTTCTTACCTACGCAAAACCACAACGTGATATGCCAATTGCTATTTACCCTTCATAAGGACCCTTTTCATCGAATCCGTTCCGACTAAAGTGGGAGAGACTGGCACCCGCTAGCCACCTTATGCACCAAGTGCATGTCAATCGGTGGAACCTGTCTCACGTAAGAGTACGTGTATGGTCGGTCCGGGCCGCTTCATCCCACAATACCGTCGAAACAAGATTGGACTAGTAACGGTAAGCATATTGAACAACATCAACGCCCACAACTACTTTGTGTTCTACTCGTGCAAAGAATCTACGCAATAGACCTAGCTCATGATGCCACTGTTGGGGAACGTAGCAGAAATTCAAAAATTCAAAAATCACATCTAGGGCACATACTAGAAACATGAATTCTACCACGATCTCGAACAGGAAGGTTAGAATCACATACGGTGCAGCGGGAGCAACACCGCCGGCGTTGACGTTGTCACCCATGTGTTCGAGGATGAGGTTGCCGAGGTCGGGGAAGAAGTCGTCGTTCGCGAAGTCGTCGCTGCCAGCAGTCACGCGAGTGCGCTCCCCAAAAACATGATCGCCCCTCTCCCGTACAGGATCACGAGAGGCAGGGTTCCGGAGGCCTGTTGTCCCTTCTCCTGGTGCACGCCGAAAGGAGGGATGGAGAAGACTTGCTTGGCGGCGCAATGATCTGGAACGGTGGTGAGAAACCATACGAAGCGGCGACCGCTAGGGTAGACGTCTTCCTGACTATATATTGCGGGCCGGGTAGGTCGTGGGAGTAAACCCCACGTCTGAGTCGTCACGATCCAAAAGAATCAGAAACGGTTCAGTAATTAACGCATCCGTTAATTATTAATTAATGACGCATTAATTTTCCCATGCAGCAAAAATATAGACAACGTGCATAACTCTGTCCTCGTCTCGGCTCAATCCCGTAACCCGCGGCGTGACGAGGCGAGCGAGGAGGAGGAGCGCGCGTGTAGGTCTCCTCTTCTCATGCTCATACAAGTGGTAGAAGAGCTCACCTTATAAAGAGGTGCAACTCTCTCTCAACTTCCGGGGTGGGACTAAACTTTAGCCTCACTCACTCCATTCACATGTGTGCATGAATGGGCCAAGAGAATTTCAGAATTTTAGTTGGGGCTTTGGGCCAAGGGCCTACTAGCAAAATTCCAACAGCTTCAAGTCTCAAAATCAGATAAGTTTATTCTAAAACCCGGTCAAAGTGGTCAAAATCTGGTTTTGAACTAAACTTATCCGGTTTTAAGACTTGAAGGATCAAGTGTCTACCAAAGCATCTTAAGGGACCAAGTCTATATTTTTAGGAAACTTGGAGGACCAAAAACATACTTTTCTCTTCCCAGTTATAGTTAGCTAGCTGGCTAGCCGTCCTACCCAGGGTGACACGGGTACGTCTTCGACCTAGCGTCGCCAGCGCCCTCCCCTTCTCACTCCTGCCATGCCATGGGAGGAGGACGCCGCCGGGCAAAGCTCACGCGGACGACGGCTGAGACGGGCTCTCTCTCGCAGCTACGCTACGTCTTGTCGGGCGGCAAGGCTTGGTGACCGGTTGGCACGCCGATCTGTAGATGATTGGTGGGGGTGCTCTGTGATGGCTGGAGTGGCTTGAGTGGCATCTCCCGGCAACGTGGAGGCACATGACTGCGGCGAAGGAGCCGGGCAGGCGTGTTGCTGCAGATCGGCCCCATGGTGGTTGATTTAGCGGGTGCATGGTGCCGAGGATGCCGGGCCTCCCTCTTAGGGCATGTACAACGGTGTACAATCAGCTGACTAGAAGGGGTTACAGCTAGGATTTTAGATGACGTGGGGTAGAGAAATTGAGGAGAGAGAAAGAGCCTGTCGGTAGAATTAACGACGATCTGCAGTGCTTGAAAATCACTCGCTAAAGATAGCCTTTCTAGCGTTGTATCGGGTGCATCTGTAAAAAACGGCAGTTGCCCCGTTTGTAAATAGTAGGAGCAGTGGGGTCGGGATGGGATTTAACTTCATAGACTAATTAATATATTTACAAATTTGGGGTGTTATAGATAGTAAGAAAGGACGGTCTGTTGTATGAGGTAATTTTATCGCTGTCTACAGGTGACGTGGAGGATTGTTGTAGACGACAGGCGTCTAAACTGATGTACATGTCCTTAGTGAGCCCGAGTGGTGCTGCATGGGGTTGCGTGTGTGCAGGCCGGTCTCCTGGCATCAGGTGCCGGCATGTGTGGGGCTCTCTGCTGAAAGGTAGACCACAACGGTGGGCTGTTGGACTTCCCACGAGTTGTGATCAACCTACGTCTCAACAACTTTGGTGTTCATTGAATGCTCTTCGGGAGTGTTCATCTCTCAAGAAGTCAAGATGCAATGGTTGATTTCGGTGGTGAGATGGAAATTATGGACGGCGGCTTGACGCAGAGGGATGGTTATGCAACAGCGGCAATCATAACACATGTAGCTGCAGAGATCGCGGAAAAGTGACATCGATGGTGGTGCTACTCGAGTACCCGATCTCGAGCTCCAGGGTGAAAGCCTAGATCTAACCCGAGTTGGTTATACTTGGCAATGACAATGTTTCTTTTACGTTTTATCTTGCTAAAGGCATTGTTCAATATGCTCGGATTGATCAGGGTGTAAACCTAGATTCTAGTCTTGGTGGTTGGATCCGGTGATGGCGACGCTTAAGTTTCACTCCCTTCCTAAAGGCATAGCTGTTTAAGAACCTCGGTGTCCATGTGGTGTTAGGATATGATTGGTGCGGTCATTGTTGTAGTTTGCCGATCACGGATGTGATAGCTTTGGGTTTTCCTTTTTTCCTCGCCTCCGCATAGTTTTGGTATTATATGACTTTTCTATTTGTTGGCGTGTTTTTTGTGTGTGTGCATTGTGTTTGGTTGTCTGCATCCTAACTATTACAGAAGCCAAGTGTCTGCTCTCATATTCTCTTGATGCTTCTTGTTTGGAAAAAAAAGTATAGGAGCTATTTGCATAATTGATGCTCAATCCTTTATGTTTCTTCCGTGTCTTACTGGAACATTGTTGATGATAATAACGGCTCAAAATTGACGAAGGGATCTAAAGAAGCGACTTTGTGATAACACCACGAAGGAGACCACAAAGTCAGACCACGAGCATGGGGCGAGACATAACTCGTTGTCCTCGGACCGCTCGCTCCCCTCCCTGCCATCATTTAGACACCCACTCCCATCTCCGTCTCGGACTGGTCCTCGCCCCACGACTATTGTCCCCCTGCCCCCTGGCATCCCCGGCTCTCCAACTGCCCCCTCCTCGTCGGCCGTCGGTTCTCCCATGGCAGCACGACCCGCCCCCTCCCACCGCCACGAGCTCCTATCGTTTGGGACACTAGCAAGCTCCACCATGGGCCCGAGGAACAGAGGCGTCATGCACTCCCTCTAGGAGGAGTGCAAGGTGAGGACACAAGGTGGAATCATGGGTTTGGGGTGTGGGCTCCATTTAATTTGCTGGGCCTTTCACAAATACTATTACATAGTAGAATTTTTTTCCTGGAATTCTAGGTCTGCCATGACACACCCTCTAGGTCCACCAATGGGTTCGGCCAGATTCTATGAAAAGCTATAGCAAAACTATAACCCATCTAGCATTTTTCTTAAAATCATGAAAAAATAAAGAGAAAATAAGAATACAATCATGATATATATAATATATTATATATCACATATACTTGACATACACATATTCATACATAAAGAAATTAAGCATTGATCGGGCATCCTAATTTAGTAACTAAGCTTTGCATCAATGCATTGGCTTTGTGGAATGCAATTGTGTTCCTCCCCTTGCTGCATCGTCTTAGCGGCGGGTTATTTTTTGCTCAATAAAAGGAGTTTATTCATGAATCGTAGGGTTAAAATTGAGGGACCATAAATCCTCACAACATGGAGGTCATCTACTCATCTATACCACAATACACAACTCGGTGCGGCATAATTAACCAGACAATCTGCTACCCTATTTTGAGTTCTCATAATTTTATATGGAATAAACTTCCTCTCACTCATCCATGGTTTAATTCCAGCTACCAAATGACCATAGGTCAAATGAGAGAATTTACCGCCAGAAAGGATTGAAAGAGCCTCCGAGGAATCCGACTGGACGACCACTGGTCGATCCGTATGTTGTCTAGCAAGGGTCATGCCTTGCATCCATGCATGTATCTCCGCCTCAAGAGCCTTATTGCAATGAAAAATAGCTCTGTAAGCAACAAAGATGACCGAACCATCCTCCCGTCGACCTATAGAGTTGTCCAGCCAGAAGGTGGCGGCGGCCAAGGATCTAGCTGACCTGCATGTTCCATCACCGGACATGGTGTACCTTCTCCAACAATCATTTTGCCTTTTATAATCTCCTCCAGGCAGTGTTTACGTGTTAGATCAATAGACTTATAGTTATTGTCCAGAAACTCCTTTGTAATTTTCACCGGAGGTATCTCCTTACCATGCACCACATCGTTCCTAAGCTGCCAAATTCTCCATATGATTAAGATAACCATATCTCGAGTTTTACTATGCCATGTTGCAAGAACATGTAATAACATGCCTTCCCCTTTGTCAACTAGGACCTCCTCTAACGGCAAAGGCCATAATGCATGGCTTGCCAGACACTGCTTTCCTAAGGGCAAGCGATAAGCGCATGGAACGAACCCTCAATGTCCCGGCCACACAACCTACAACGGCCGATGGTAGCAAGGTACTGAAATACCTTGTTTTGGCCCGTCGCAAGTGCTCCTTATGCAACTTTCCATGCGGTAATACATATCTTCAATGGTACTTTTGCACGCCATACATTATTGTTCCATAGAGAAAGCTCACCCCCTGGTTAGAACTTTGATGCCCCTCCTGCATAGGTTTCATCATGTTCTTGTGTAGCCAGGTTATAAGCACTTTTGACGGTAAACCGACCAGAATTTTTGGGGAACCATGCAAGAAAATTGACACGATTACGCGGTGACGTGCGTATCCTCGGAATATGTTGTACATCAACGTCCCAGAAATGCTCTTAGAGCCGCACAACATTCCACCCACTGTGATCATACAGAAAATCTGAGACTCGGGTACATCGACAATATATTTTTGAGGTATTTGGTATTTGATCATGTCCTCTCAGAATCCATGGATCATGTCACGTGTGTACTCTAGAACTGTCCCCGATCCTCCTGTTTGAGGATAGATGGGTCAAGGGGAACCCTGGACCTCCCTTTATATAGGCAGGAGAGGCCTAGAGTTTACATGCTGGATGTGATCTGGGGCGCTGCCGTCCTCTAGTCTTGGACATCAAGAAGGTCGTCTAGCCTCCTAGGGTAAGAGTCTCAATGTGGCCCTATTGGGCCCCCTTGCAGCTGACAAGGCCGGGCTCCTCGGTGTCGGCCACCCCCGGTACAGGACCCTATCAATCTTTGATCATATCCTCTCGGAATCCATGGATCCTGCCACATGTGTACTCTAGAACAGTCCGCTATCCTCCAAATAACTCCCTTCTTAACCAGCTCTAGACCATGTTTGATAGCGGCGTTAAATGAGAGTGCGGCGATAGAGCGCTCGTCCTCGCCTGCTCCTGGTAGTGCTGGCGAACTGGACATCGACGCGTGCATGCGACAATTGCCTCCAGTGGCAGTGCAGGCTGTACCACCGTACAAGACAACAGTGATATACGGAAACAACCCCGTCTTCGGGCCGGTAACTCCGACGGTGACTTTCGCATGTTCCATTGGTACATAACCGGCATCAACACGGTACTTAGCCAGTAAAGATGTAACATCATCCAATTTGCATCTGACAGAAAATGCGATGCGTTGGATCTACGTGCGTGCATGGCTGATGTGCGCCTTTTTGTCCCTTGTTTCCACCTTGATCTTGTCGCTGCAGGTGTTCTTTGCCGAATGGATGGATTTTCTAGACAGCAACCTCACCGACAATGTGTGGCCTTGCCTATCTGCATACACCGACGACATCCTGAAAAACTTATTCGCTTTGGCACAAGATGGCGCACTCAAATTCAAGGTAATTACCTCCGCGACCTCGCCCCCCATCATCAAACAAAAACTGGTGCACCGGCGCTTGTGCTGCTACCGGTGCATCGATCAAAAAAATAATAATAAGCTACTAGAAATAAAAATAGCACAACAACAGAAAAAGAACCATTCCTTTTGTGCACAAATATCTCATACATTATCCTGCTTTTCAGTTAGTCGGACGACTGATCCTACACAAACTATTTTCTTTGCTTGCATGCGAAAAAAAAGACAAAGCCAGAAGGGTCAATTGGCACATCTAACTGGTGCATCCACCCAACACTGCTCGAGGGCTCCATCTACTCAGGGGCTGCTATCGAAAATGTTGCTCGTCAGTTCATTGCCGTAGAGGTCTGCTCAAAGATTCGCGAAGGCATGCTCAACTTTGCTACAGATCACATACCACCAGCAACCACTTTGGCCAGCAAAACGGAAGCTCGGCACAATGAACCGCTGCTCATATGTTCACGCAACTCGAAAGCGAAGCTGAAGCTATGTACACTCAGTTCATGTCACGTCTTTCAGCCACAAACAAAAGCTATCTGCCTACATATGAATGGCCGACCCGGCGACTCGCATCACCATCAGCTCCCCTCCGAGGTTAGTCTCCTTAAGTTACTTCATAATCCGTCAGCTCACACCCAACTACTGACAAAACTCTGCTTTTCTCCTGAATTTGTTTCTACAAGTTGGGTATCGGCGCCGCATAGAGGACCCACAGCAACCAAACCATGCAGCAGCAGTTGCGCAGGCAAAGCGGGATAAACGCCCACGTACCTTAACGTTGCCGCTATCCTCTAACGACCGTCGCTCCGCTAGATACAAACATCATCCCTCTCCCATCTCCCCTCGCATTAAAATATCCGTAGACCACTGTGGCAGAATATCACACGTGCTAATTCTCTCGACCCCGACGGACGCCAACCGATTCCGTGAGCAGGCGCGGACGAGCGCTCTTGCGAATTATCGCGTTAAATGACTTCAAATTTAGCTCTATCATGGCATTCAGAAAAGCTATTAGCGTCATTTTCAGTTTAGCTAACGTTTGCAGGAGTCCACTCCAAAAGTTATACCGACACTATAGCAGATGAATAGCAGACTATTTAAAATTTGATGTTAATATATATCATCTTAACAACAAATCGAGAGTTGTATGGACCTTTGGAACTGCAATTATCCCTTCAACCACGAAGTGTAGTTTTGTAATTGTAACATAATTTTATACAGATCTTTGCAATTAGGAAGATGATTCTAAAGACCTGAGTTGAAGCATGTAGCAAGAGATAAAACACGCCTACACATACAAGAAAACGCAATGCATTGGCTCTGAAGCTACATGAAGATATGATGTTGTCCCTCTGACTGGGCAAAGGTATCCTTGGTTTGTAAGTATGTAACTCATGGTGTAGTCCCGATGGCTTTCCTGACCTCCCTACCTTCTCCGTCCCCTCACGCCACCCATGGTCGCCGACCCTCGACGCCGGCGACGCGCGCTGACATCGTTGCGACAGAGACGGTGGTCGTGGGACACGTTCGTGTACCGCTCGGCGCGTCCCATGTACCGCAGCGGACCGCAGACCCTGGGGTACTTGGACCTGCACCCGACACGCACGCCATGGCGGGACCGGGAGGTGGGGCGAGCCTGGGCCAGGTGGTTCCGGCGGCTACAGGGCACAGGGCTAGGGTTATGGAGGGGATAAATCCCTCCTCGCCTCCCCACCCCCACATTCCATCCCAGATCTCGATCAACTTCTTCTCCACCTCTGGGAGGCGCCTAGGGTTTCGACACCTAGGGTTTCCCTGTCGTTCGGCTGGTGGGAGGGGAAGGCGGGGGTGACCGCAGATCCTTCGCCCAGGTCGCCGCATCTCCACCAAGAGCAAGTCCGCTCGCTCCCATGACGGATCGATGAGCGGAGAACCGCGGCCACCGGCTGGATGGCTTCGGGGCGGGCCTGGCCGGCCAAGGTGTCGGTCGCTTCAGATGGGAGTTGGGCGTGGTGGCGGTGGAGGCGGCCGCAACATGGTGTGGACGTGCGACATCGAGGAGGGCGGCCAGATCTCCGCCAACATGGATCAGGGCATGCGGGCGTCAGATCGAGCAAGGTGGGAGGCTGCGGCCATGGAGACGCAAAGCGACGACCGCCGAGTAGAGAGATGGGGGGACAACAACCAAGGCAAGGCGACAGCGGGGGATTCTGGACGGCGTCATCTTCGTCCCCAACAAGATGCACGCCCGCAACAAGATCGTCGTCAACCAACTCCAGGAAGAAGGAATGATGCCTCACTAGTGGGTGGCGCTGAGGTTTGCATTACTTGCAAAGAACCAGGGCATGTTCCCATGTGCTGTCCTCATGTTGTATGCGGTAGATGTGGTCTTAATGGGCATCTTGTTCCTATTTGCAACACTGTGCTTCCTTGGGAATGTGTGGCTCCTATGTGTGGATTTCAAGCTAAGGGAAAGGGGTTCTTCTATATCCATGATGCTAGTACACCTAACCAGAACACTGATAGGAACAGATATATTGTGATCACTGTGGTTGAGGGGCAAGCTAGTGGCTGACAGTTAGAGGAATTTTTTAATGCTTACATTAACACAAAATGGAAATGCTCAGCTAGATCGATTGTGCTCAATACTTTTGTAATGAGATTTCCTTCATCCAGAGATGTTGACAAAGCTTGTTTTGCTGAAACCATGAACATTAAAAGTTGTGGGGCTGTGGTGGGTCTTAAAAAGTGGTCTGAATCTGTTGGTGCCAAGGGTGTACTTAACATTGCTTGGGTTAATGTAAGCAACATTCCTCTGGACAAAAGACATGAAAAAATATAGCATATGTTGGATCCTTGGTGGGTGTCACTTTAGACAACGATAAATCTACTGTAAACAGACATGAGTCTGTCAGAATCAAATTGGGATGCAGAGATGCTGAGAACATACCAAAAAAGGCTGAGGGGGTGCTGGGTGATCACTTTTATGACTTTTTCTACTCTGTGGACAAAATTCTGGTTAAAAATTCCCCAAAAGAAAGTGTGACTATGACACAAGAGGCTGATAAAGGGGTGTCACCTAAAAGAGCCAGAATCACAGGAAATGCACAAAGTGATGGGCAGGGGGTTCCTCTTCTACTATGGGGAATTTTTCTGCTCCACCCAACTCTATTGGGAAGGGAATAAACATGCCTACTGTGATAGAAATAGTGGAAGAGGATAATGGGGCTGGTACAAAACAAGGGGGCAATGAGGAGAGTCTCTCTGAAGAGGAGAGTGAGGAGATTGATAATGAGTTGCTTATTGATATCATAGTTGCTGAAAACATGAAAGAGCAGTTGGAAGGAGTGGAGTCGCCTGAAACTCAGTCATATGAAAATATTGTGGTCAATTCTATGCAAATCATTCCCTGTGTTCCATTGATAAGAAAATCTATATCATATCTTGATGTTGTGCTGGGGCAACCTCTGGTTACCGAAGTATCACCTGATGATGTGACATGTCAACAAGTTCCTTCACTGTACTCTGTGCAATCTCCTAATACTCCTGGAGAGGAGAATGTGGAGGTTATTCCTACTCCACCTATGGTGGAAGAAATACAAACCAGGCTGAGTCAAAGGGCAGTTGGTGGAAATATCGAGCATATGGGAGTCCGGGCTGAAAAATTGACCAGGAAGAGAAACTTTCGAGGCAATGAGAAAAACTCAATTTCCAATTATTTTTAAATTCTTTCAAATTTAGAGATTGTTGATACTGCTACAAAGATGGGAGTTGATATCCCTGACAACAATTTTACTGTTGTTGATGTGATTAGGGAAATGGAAAAATCTAGAGCTAACATAGCTGAGAAAAATGAACATATAGAGAAACAACAAGATAAAATGTTGTTTATTACTAATGCTGCTGGTGGTAAATCTCCCTTAAACATTGATTGGGTGAGGGATGGTGAGATTGATGAGGACGAGTTTACTGCTGTTAGATCTAGAAGGAAAGAAAAAAAGAAGGTTAATGTAGTTATATCTAAACCTGTGACTAGAAGTCTAAAAAACAAAGTGTGTTCTGATGCTGGTTCAGCCATGCCCCCTGGTAAACCTAGCAACAATAACCACTCTCCAAAATGCAAGAAAAAATGATTAGCCTTTTCTGGAACTGTAGGGGTGTAGGGAATAGAGGTATGGCAACTTGCTTATCTGACTTGATTAGAGAATACTGCTTGGATTTTGTTGCTTTCCGGGAAACAATGAAAAAGGATTTTTCCTCTAAATTCTTGAGGAAAATTGATCCAGGAGATTGTTTTGAGTGGAATTGGATCCCCTCAGTGGGCAAATCTAGGGGGATTTTGTGTGGTACTAAGAAAGATACCTTTGATATTAGAACATGTGAGGCAGGAAAATATATCATGAAAATTGAGGTGTGGGATAAGAGTAAAAAGTTGAACTATTGTATGCTAGTGGTCTATGGGTATGCTCACGAGGAGCATAAAATAGAGTTTTTGACTGAGCTCTCTAATGTGTGTAAGAATATTGCTTGCCCTTACATTGTGGGTGGTGACTTTAATATTCTGAGATATGCTAGTGAGAAAAATAAGAAAACCAGGACAAGCCATGCCTCTGATCTCTTTAACTCCATCATTAATACTTTCTGTCTTAGGGAAGTTGATATGAATGGGGTCTTTATACATGGTCTAACAATCAGCAAAAACTTACCCTTGAAAAGTTGGACCGAATACTTATGTCCAGTTCTTGGAAAAAGCAATTTCCTCTAACCTTTGTCAGAAAGCTAGTCAGAGAAATCTCATATCATAGCCCCTTGATCTTGAACACTGAAGACTTTATCCCTAATTCATTTAGAAAAAGAGATTTTAGATTTGATCTTAACTGGCTTAAAAATCCTGAGTTTATACCCTTAGTTGCTAAGGTGTGGATGAAACCTGTCAAATCAAAGGACCCTATTGACATTTTGAACATTAAATTGAAGAGATTTAAGAAAATTTTCAAAGGATGGGGGCCAAATTTATTTGGAAAATCCAGAAAGAGGAGGAGTGAACTTAGAGAGGAGTTAGAACATCTAGAAAAATTGGAAGAAACAGATGTACTATCCCTTGAATTATATGAGAAAAAGGTTGATATACTGGTAGAGTTATACAACATACTAGTGGAAGAGGAGGTTGCTGGGATGCAAAAATCTCATGAAAACTGGCTATTGAAAGGGGACAGAAACACTGACTATTTTCATAGAATAGTGAATGGGAGAAGACCGAGAAATACTATCTTCTCTCTTAGTTGCGGGCATGAGGTGATTGAGGGGACCAACAATCTCTTGAAACATGCTACAGAATTTTATAAGGACCTCTTTGGGCCAGCAGCGGGGAATTTATGCAAAATGAGGGAGAATATGTGAGAATCAAATGAGAAATTGTCAAACATTGATAACCTTATCCTTACTAAACCCTTTTCTGAAACAGAAATTAAGAATGCCCTATTCTCCATGAAACCCAATAAAGCACCAGGTCCAGATAATATCCCCATCGAATTCTTCCAACACTGTTGGGAGGTAGTTAAGGGTGAAGTGATGTTATTATTTGACTGGTTCCATGATAATAAACTTGATGTGCAACGTTTGAATTATGGGATTTTAACTCTGTTGCCTAAGATTGTTGGAGCAAATAAAATACAACAGTTTCGCCCCATATGCTTGCTTCGGTGCATCTATAAACTGATTACTAAAGTGCTTACTATTAGACTAGAACCTTTTGTTGATACACTTTTCAGTAGACATCAGAATGCTTTTATTAAAAAGCAAGACATCATGGATGGGATCATGTCTCTACATGAAATCCTCCATCACACTTACAGTAGGAAGAAACCTGGGATTGTGTTGAAGCTAGATTTTGAAAAGGCATATGACAAATTTAACTGGGATTTCCTGCTAGATTGCCACAAAATGAGAGAATTTCATCCGCAATGGAATGAATGGGTCAGAAAAATCCTAGTGGGAGGTATGGTTAGTGTGAAGCTGAATGATGAGGTGGGTCCTTACTTTCAAAGCTCGAAAGGGGTGCGCAAGGGGACCTATTCTCGCCTTTTCTCGTTAATTTAGTTGTTGATTGTTTGACTAAGATGGTGCTTAAAGCTTAACAAAATGGCTTATTCAAAGGTCCGGCCTCTGACCTGATTTCAAATGGAGTAGTTATTTTACAGTATGTGAATGAACAATTTTGTGTTTTGAGGATGACCTTGGGGTTAAAGACTTGAGAAAACAAAATATTAGTTTGCTGGTGAAGTGGTGGTGTAAACTGGATAAAAATAAAGGTCTCTGGCAAGAAATAGTTAAGGCAAATACTTGAAGAAAACTTCGGTGGCCATGGTGAAGGCAAAAAACAATGACTCACCATGTTGGAAATCCCTTTTGAAAGTGAAATACTTGTATATGCTGGGCAGGGGTGTCAAATTGAATAGGGGGGATGTGGTCAGGCTCCGGTTCGATGAACTGGAGGGTAGGACTCCCTTTAAAGAGAAATTTCCTTTGCTTTTTGAAATATGTGTTGAACAAGATTGCACTGTTGACAGAATTGATTTGTTGAATCAAATATCCTCCTTTAGGAGGAGGATGTCTCCTGAGATAATGATGAAGGAAATATGCCCTAGAGGCAATAATAAAGTTATTGTTTATTTCCTTATATCATGATAAATGTTTATTATTCATGCTAGAATTGTATTAACCGGAAACATAATACATGTGTGAATACATAGACAAACAATATGTCACTAGTATGCCTCTACTTGACTAGCTCGTTGAATCAAAGATGGTTAAGTTTCCTAGCCATAGACATGAGTTGTCATTTGATTAACGGGGTCACATCATTAGAGAATGATGTGATTGACTTGACCCATTTCATTAGCATAGCACTTGATCGTTTAGTTTTTTGCTATTCCTTTCTTCATGACTTATACATGTTCCTATGACTATGAGATTATGCAACTCCCGTTTACCGGAGGAACACTTTGTGTGCTACCAAACGTCACAACGTAACAGGGTGATTATAAAGGTGCTCTACAGGTGTCTCCGAAGGTACTTGTTGGGTTGGCGTATTTCGAGATTAGGATTTGTCACTCCGATTGTCGGAGAGGTATCTCTGGGCCCTCTCGGTAATGCACATCACCTAAGCCTTGCAAGCATTGCAACTAATGAGTTAGTTGCGGGATGATGTATTACGGAACGAGTAAAGAGACTTGTCGGTAACGAGATTGAACTAGGTATTGATATACCGACGATCGAATCTCGGGCAAGTAACATACCGATGACAAAGGGAACAACGTATGTTGTTATGCGGTCTGACCGATAAAGATCTTCGTAGAATATGTAGGAGCCAATATGAGCATCCAGGTTCCGCTATTGGTTATTGACCGGAGACGTGTCTCGGTCATGTCTACATAGTTCTCGAACTCGTAGGGTCCGCACGCTTAAAGTTCGGTGACGATCGTAATTAGGGTTTTTGTGTTTTGATATACTGAAGGTTGTTCGGAGTCCCGGATGTAATCACGGACATGACGAGGAGTCTCGAAATGGTCGAGACATAAAGATTGATATATTGGAAGCATATATTTGGATATCGGAAACGTTCCGGGTGAAATCGGGATTTTACCGGAGTACCGAGAGTTACCGGAACCCCCCCCCCCCGGGGGGGGGGGGTGGGTTAATGGGCCTACATGGGCCCTAAGGGAGAAGACGAGGGCCGACCAGGGCAGGCCGTGCGCCCCCTCCCCCCTAGTCCGAATAGGACAAGGAGGGGGGGCGGCGCCCCCCTTTCCTCTTTCCCCCTTCCCCTTTCCTTCTCCAACAAGGCAAGAGGGGGAGTCCTACTCCCGGTGGGAGTAGGACTCCTCCAGGCGCACCCCTAGGGCCGGCCGCACCTCCCCCTCTCCCTCCTTTATATACGGGGGCAAGGGGGCACCCCATGACACACAAGTTGATCTTCGTGATCGTTCCTTAGCCGTGTGCGGTGCCCCCTTCCACCATATTGTTGGAAATATGCCCTAGAGGCAATAATAAATTGATTATTATTATATTTCCTTGTTCATGATAATCATTTATTATCCATGCTAGAATTGTATTGATAGGAAACTCAGATACATGTGTGGATACATAGACAACACCATGTCCCTAGTAAGCCTCTAGTTGACTAGCTCGTTGATCAATAGATGGTTACGGTTTCCTGACCATGGACATTGGATGTCGTTGATAACGGGATCACATCATTGGGAGAATGATGTGATGGACAAGACCCAATCCTAAGCCTAGCACAAAGATCGTGTAGTTCGTATGCTAAAGCTTTTCTAATGTCAAGTATCATTTCCTTAGACCATGAGATTGTGCAACTCCCGGATACCGTAGGAATACTTTGGGTGTGCCAAACGTCACAACGTAACTGGATGGCTATAAAGGTGCACTACGGGTATCTCCGAAAGTGTCTGTTGGGTTGGCACGAATCGAGACTGGGATTTGTCACTCCGTGTGACGGAGAGGTATCTCTAGGCCCACTCGGTAGGACATCATCATAATTTGCACAATGTGATCAAGGAGTTGATCATGGGATGATGTGTTACAGAACGAGTAAAGAGACTTGCCAGTAATGAGATTGAACAAGGTATCGGTATACCGACGATCGAATCTCGGGCAAGTATCATACCGCTAGACAAAGGGAATTGTATACGGGATTGATCGAATCCTCGACATCGTGGTTCATCCGATGAGATCATCGTGGAACATGTGGGAACCAACATGGGTATCCAGATCCCGCTGTTGGTTATTGATCGGAGAACGTCTCGGTCATGTCTGCATGGTTCCCGAACACGTAGGGTCTACACACTTAAGGTTCGATGACTCTAGGGTTATAGGGAATAGATATACGTGGTTACTGAATGTTGTTCGGAGTCCCGGATGAGATCCTGGACGTCACGAGGAGTTCCAGAATGGTCCGGAGGTAAAGATTTATATATGGGAAGTCCTGTTTTGGTCGCCGGAAAAGTTTCGGGGTTTGTCGATAACGTACCGGGACCACCGGGAGGTTCCCGGGGGTCCACCAAGTGGGGCCACCAGCCCCGGAGGGCTGCATGGGCCAAGTGTGGGAGGGGACCAGCCCCAGGTGGGCTGGTGTGCCCCCCCCCCACCAAGGCCCAAGGCTCAAGGGAGAGTGGAAGGGGGCAAACCCTAGGCTCGGATGGGCCTAAGGCCAACCTAGTGGTGCGCCCCCCTTTCTTCCCCCTTGGCCGCCTCCCCTAGATGGGATCTAGGCTGGCCGCCACCCCTAGGGGTGGAAACCTAGGTGGGGGCGCAGCCCCTCCCCTCCCCCTATATATACTTGAGGTTTGGGCTGCCCAAGACACATAAGTTCCTCTCCTTCTTGGCGCAGCCCTACCCCTCTCCCTCCTCGTCTCTTGCGATGCTTGGCGAAGCCCTGCTGGAGTACCACGCTCCTCCACCACCACCACGCCGTTGTGCTGCTGCTGGATGGAGTCTTCCTCAACCTCTCCCTCTCTCCTTGCTGGATTAAGGCATGGGAGACGTCAACGGGCTGTACGTGTGTTGAACACGGAGGTGCCGTCCATTCGGCACTAGGATCATCGGTGATTTGGATCACGACGAGTACGACTCCATCAACCCCGTTCTCTTGAACGCATCCGCGTAGCGATCTACAAGGGTATGTAGATGCACTCTCCTTCCCCTCGTTGCTGGTTTCTCCATAGATAGATCTTGGTGACACGTAGGAAATTTTTTGAATTTCTGCTACGTTCCCCAACAGTGGCATCATGAGCTAGGTCTATTGCGTAGATTCTATGAACGAGTAAAACACAAAGTAGTTGTGGGCGTTGATTTTGTTCAATATGCTTACCGTTACTAGTCCAATCTTGATTCGGCGGCATTGTGGGATGAAGCGGCCTGGACCGACCTTACACGTACTCTTACGTGAGACTGGTTCCACCGACTGACATGCACTAGTTGCATAAGGTGGCTAGCGGGTGTCTGTCTCTCCCACTTTAGTCGGATCGGATTTGATGAAAAGGGTCCTTATGAAGGGTAAATAGCAATTGGCATATCACGTTGTGGTTTTTGCGTAGGTAAGAAACGTTCTTGCTAGAAACCCATAGCAGCCACGTAAAACATGCAAACAACAATTAGAGGACGTCTAACTTGTTTTTGCAGGGTATGCCATGTGATGTGATATGGCCAAAAGGATGTGATGAATGATATATGTGATGTAAGAGATTGATCATGTTCTTGTAATAGGAATCACGACTTGCATGTCGATGAGTATGACAACCGGCAGGAGCCATAGGAGTTGTCTTTATTTATTGTATGACATGTGTGTCATTGAACAACGCCATGTAATTACTTTACTTTATTGCTAACCGGTAGCCATATTAGTAGAAGTAATAGTTGGCGAGCAACTTCATGGAGACACGATGATGGAGATCATGATGATGGAGATCATGGTGTCATGCCGGTGACAAGATGATCATGGAGCCCCAAGATGGAGATCAAAGGAGCTATATGATATTGGCCATATCATGTCACTATTATTTGATTGCATGTCATGTTTATCATGTTTTTGCATCTTGTTTACTTAGAACGATGGTAGTAAATAAGATGATCCCTCATAATAATTTCAAGAAAGTGTTCCCCCTAACTGTGCACCGTTGCGACAGTTCGTTGTTTCGAAGCACCACGTGATGATCGGGTGTGATAGATTCTAACGTTCACATACAACGGGTGTAAGACAGATTTACACACGCGAAACACTTAGGTTGACTTGACAAGCCTAGCATGTACAGACATTGCCTCGGAACACAAGAGACCGAAAGGTCGAACATGAGTCGTATGGTAGATACGATCAACATGAAGATGTTCACCGATGATGACTAGTCCGTCTCACGTGATGATCGGACACGGCCTAGTTGACTCGGATCATGTAATCACTTAGATGACTAGAGGGATGTCTATCTGAGTGGGAGTTCATAAGATGAACTTAATTATCCTGAACATAGTCAAAAGGTCTTCGCAAATTATGTCGTAACTCCCGCTTCAGTTCTACTATTTAGATATGTTCCTAGAGAAAATTTAGTTGAAAGTTGATAGTAGCAATTATGCGGACTAGGTCCGTAAACTGAGGATTGTCCTCATTGCTTCATAGAAGGCTTATGTCCTTAATGCACCGCTCAGTGTGCTGAACCTCGAACGTCGTCTGTGGATGTTGCGAACATCTGACATACACATTTTGATAAATACATGATAGTTCAGTTAAACGGTTTAGAGTTGAGGCACCGAAGACGTTTTTAAATGTCACGAAACATATGAGATGTTTCGAGGGCTGAAATTGGGATTTCAGGCTCGTGCCCACGTCAAGAGGTATAAGACCTCCGACGATTTTCTTAGCCTGCAAACTAAGGGAGAAAAGCTCAATTGTTGAGCTTGTGCTCAGATTGTCTGAGTACAACAATCATTTGAATCGAGTGGGAGTTGATCTTCCAGATGAGATAGTGATGTTTCTCCGAACGCATTACCACCAAGCTACTAGAGCTTCGTGATGAACTATAATATATCAGGGACATATATGATGATCCTTGAGATATTCGTGATGTTTGACACCACAAAAGTAGAAATCAAGAAGGAGCATCAATTGTTGATGGTTGGTGAAACCACTAGTTTCAAGAAGGGCAAGGGCAAAAGGGATACTTCATGAAACAGCAAATCAGCTGCTGCTCTAGTGAAGAAACCCAAGGTTGAACCCAAACCCGAGACTAAGTGCTTCTGTAATAAGGGGAACAGCCACTGGAGCAGAATTACCCTAGATACTTGGTAGATGAGAAGGCTGGCAAGGTCGATAAAAGTATATTGGATATACATTGTGTTAATGTGTACTTTACTAGTACTCCTAGTAGCACCATGGTATTAGATACCGGTTCGGTTGCTAAATGTTAGTAAACTCGAAATAAAAGGCTGCGGAGTAAACGGAGACTAGCTAAAGGTGAGCTGGCAATATGTGTTGGAAGTTTTTCCAAGCTTGATGTGATCAAGCATAGCACGCTCCCTCTACCATCGAGATTGGTGTTTGCGTTGAGCATAGACATGATTGGATTATGTCTATCGCAATACGGTTATTCATTTAAGGAGAATAATGGTTACTCTGTTTATTTGAATAATACCTTCAATGGTCTTGCACCTAAAATGAATATTGAATCTCGATCGTAGTGATACACATGTTCATGCCAAAAGATATAAGATAGTAATGATGGTACCATCTACTTGTGGCACTGCCACGTAAGTCATATTGGTATAAAACGCATGAAGAAGCTCCATGTTGATGGATCTTTGGGATCACTCGTTTTGAAAAGTTTGAGACATGCGAACCATGTCTATTGGTGTATATGCATGAAGAAACTCCATGCAAATGGACCGTTTGGACTCACTTGATTTTGAATCACTTGAGACATGCAAATCATACCACATGGGCAAGATGACTGAAAGCCTTGTTTTCAGTAAAATGGAACTAGAAAGCAACTTGTTGGAAGTAATACATTTTGATGTGTGCAGTCCAATGAGTGCTGAGGCGTGTAGTGGATATCGTTATGTTCTTACTTCACAGATGATTTGAGTAGATGTTGAGTATATTTACTTGATGAATCACGAGTCTGAATTGTTGAAAGGTTCAAGTAATTTCAGGGTGAAGTTGAAAGATCATCGTGACAAGAGGATAAAATTCTATGATATGATCATAGAGATGAATATCTGAATTACGAGTTTGGCACAGAATTAAGACATTGTGGAAATTGTTTCACAACTAATACAGCCTGGAACACCATAGTGTGATGGTGTGTCCGAACATCATAACTGCACCCTATTGGATATGATGCATACCATGATGTCTCTTATCGAATTACCACGATAGTCTATGGGTTAGGCATTAGAGACAACCACATTCACTTTAAATAGGGCACCACGTCATTCCGATGAGATGACACCGTATGAACTATGGTTTAGAGAAACCTAAGTTGTCATTTCTTAAAAGTTTGGGGCTGCAACGCTTATGTGAAAGAAAAATTAGGTTGATAAGCTCGAACCCAAAGCGGATAAATGCATCTTCATAGGACACCAAAAACAGTTGGGTATACCTCCTGTCTCAGATCCGAAAGCAATAAGGGATTGTTTCTAGAATCGGGTCCTTTCTCGAGGAAAAGTTTCTCTCGAAAGAATTGAGTGGGAGGATGGTGAAGACTTGATGAGGTTATTGAACCGTCTCTTCAACTAGTGTGTGGCAGGGCACAGGGAGTTGTTCCTGTGGCACCTACACCAATTGAGGTGGAAGCTTATGATAGTGATCATGAAACTTCAGATCAAGTCACTACCAAACCTCGTGGGATGACAAGGATGCGTACTACTTCAGAGTGGTACGTAATCCTGTCTTGGAAGTCATGTTGCTAGACAACAATGAACCTACGAGCTATGGAGAAGCGATGGTGGGCCTGGATTCCAAAATGGCTCGAGGCCATATAATCTGAGAGAGGATCCATATATGAAAACAAAGTGTAGACTTTGGAAGAACTACTTGATGGTCGTAAGGCTGTTAGGTACATATGGATTTTAAAAGGAAGACGGACAATGATTGTAAGTATCACCATCAAGAAAGCTTGACTTGTCGTTAAGATGTTTTCCGACAAGTTCAAGGAGTTGACTACGATGAGACTTTCTCACTCGTAGTGATGCTAAGAGTCTGTTGGAATTATATTAGCATTATTTATGAAATCTTGTAGATAGGATGTCAAACATTGTTTCCTCGACGATTTTCTTGAGGAAAGGTTGTATGTGATACAACCGGAAGGTTTTGTCAATCCTGAAAGATGCTAATAAGTATGCAAAGCTCCAGCAATCCTTCTAAGGACTGGAGTAAGCATCTCGGAGTTGGAATGTATGCTTTGATGAGATGATCAAAGATTTTGGGTGTATACAAAGTTTATGAGAAACTTGTATTTCCAAAGAAGTGAGTGGGAGCACTATAGAATTTCTGATGAGTATATGTTGTTGACATATTGTTGATCAGAAATGACATAGAATTTCTGGAAAGCATATAGGGTTATTTGGAAAGTGTTTTTCAATGGAAAGCCTGGATTAAGCTACTTGAACATTGAGCATCAAGATCTATAAGGATAGATCAAAACGCTTAATGAGCACATACCTTGACATGATCTTGAAGGTGTTCAAGATGGATCAGTCAAAGAAGGAGTTCTTGCCTGAGTTGTAAGGTATGAAGTTAAGACTTAAAGCTCGACCATGGCAGAAGAAAGAGGAAGGATGAAGGTCGTCCCCTATGCTTTTGTCATAGGCTCTATACGGTATGCCATGCTGAGTACCGCACCTGATGTGTGCCTTGCCACATGTCTGGCAAGAGGGTACAAAGGTGATCCAGGAGTGGATCACTAGATAGCGGTCAAAAATTATCCTTGGAGTAATAAGGACATGTTTCTCGATTATGGAGGTGATAAAGAGTTCGGCGTAAGGGGTTACATCGATGCAAGCTTTAACACCTATCCAAATGACTCTGAGTAGCAAACCGGATACGTATAGTGGAGCAACCATTTGGAATAGCTCCAAGTGGAGCGTGGAAGCAGCATTTATAATATGACCTAGAGATTTGCAAAGTACATACGGATCTGAATGTTGCAGACCCGTTGACTGAAACCTCTCTCACAAGCAAAACATGATCAAACCCCAGAACTCATTGAGTCTTAATCACATGATGATGTGAACTAGTTTAGTGACACTAGTAAACTCTTTGGGTGTTGGTCACATGGCGATGTGACCTGTGAGTGTTAATCACATGGTGATGTGAACTAGATTATTGACTCTAGTGCAAGTGGGAGACTGTTGGAAATATGCCCTAGAGGCAATAATAAATTGATTATTATTATATTTCCTTGTTCATGATCATCGTTTATTATCCATGCTAGAATTGTATTGATAGGAAACTCAGATACATGTGTGGATACATAGACAACACCATGTCCCTAGTAAGCCTCTAGTTGACTAGCTCGTTGATCAATAGATGGTTATAGTTTCCTGACCATGTACATTGGATGTCGTTGATAACGGGATCACATCATTGGGAGAATGATGTGATGGAAAGACCCAATCCTAAGCCTAGCACAAAGATCGTGTAGTTCGTATGCTAAAGCTTTTCTAATGTCAAGTATCATTTCCTTAGACCATGAGATTGTGCAACTCCCGGATACCGTAGGAATACTTTGGGTGTGCCAAACGTCACAACGTAACTGGGTGGCTATAAGGGTGCACTACGGGTATCTCCGAAAGTGTCTGTTGGGTTGGCACGAATCGAGACTGGGATTTGTCACTCCGTGTGACGGAGAGGTATCTCTGGGCCCACTCGGTAGGACATCATCATAATTTGCACAATGTGATCAAGGAGTTGATCATGGGATGATGTGTTACAGAACGAGTAAAGAGACTTGCCAGTAATGAGATTGAACAAGGTATCGGTATACCGACGATCGAATCTCGGGCAAGTATCATACCGCTAGACAAAGGGAATTGTATACGGGATTGATCGAATCCTCGACATCGTGGTTCATCCGATGAGATCATCGTGGAACATGTGGGAACCAACATGGGTATCCAGATCCTGCTGTTGGTTATTGACCGGAGAATGTCTCGGTCATGTCTGCATGGTTCCCGAACCCGTAGGGTCTACACACTTAAGGTTCGATGACGCTAGGGTTATAGGGAATAGATATACGTGGTTACAGAATGTTGTTCGAAGTCTCGGATGAGATCCCGGACGTCACGAGGAGTTCCGGAATGGTCCGGAGGTAAAGATTTATATATGGGAAGTCCTGTTTTGGTCGCCGGAAAAGTTTCGGGGTTTATCGGTAACGTACCGGGACCACCGGGAGGTTCCCGGGGGTCCACCAAGTGGGGCCACCAGCCCCGGAGGGCTGCATGGGCCAAGTGTGGGAGGGGACCAGCCCCGGGTGGGCTGGTGCGCCCCCCCCCCACCACCAAGGCCCAAGGCTCAAGGGAGAGTGGAAGGGGGCAAGCCCTAGGCTCAGATGGGCCTAAGGCCCACCTAGTGGTGCGCCCCCCTCTCTTCCCCCTTGGCCGCCTCCCCTAGATGGGATCTAGGCTGTCCGCCACCCCTAGGGGTGGAAACCTAGGTGGGGGCGCAGCCCTTCCCCTCCCCCTATATATACTTGAGGTTTGGGCTGCCCAAGACACATGAGTTCCTCTCCTTCTTGGCGCAGCCCTACCCCTCTCCCTCCTCGTCTCTTGCGATGCTTGGCGAAGCCCTGCTGGAGTACCACGCTCCTCCACCACCACCACGCCGTTGTGATGCTGCTGGATGGAGTCTTCCTCAACCTCTCCCTCTCTCCTTGCTGGATCAAGGCATGGGAGACGTCACCGGGCTGTACGTGTGTTGAACACGGAGGTGCCGTCTGTTTGGCACTAGGATCATCGGTGATTTGGATCACGACGAATACGACTCCATCAACCCCGTTCTCTTGAACGCTTCCGCGTAGCGATCTACAAGGGTATGTAGATACACTCTCCTTCCCCTCGTTGCTGGTTTCTGCATAGATAGATCTTGGTGACACGTAGGAAAATTTTTGAATTTCTGCTACGTTCCCCAACACATATTCCACCTCGGTCATATCGTAGCGGTGCTTAGGCGAAGCCCTGCGTCGGTAGAACATCATCACCGTCATCACGCCGTCGTGTTGACGAAACTCTCCCTCAACACTCTGCTGGATCGGAGCTCGAGGGACATCACCGAGTTGAATGTGTGCAGAACTCGGAGGTGCCGTACGTTCGGTACTTGGATCGATCGGATCGGGAAGACGTGCGACTACTTCCTCCACGTTGTGTCAACGCTTCCGTTGCCGGTCTATGAGGGTACATAGACAACACTCTCCCCTCTCGTTGCTATGCATCACCATGATCTTGTGTGTGCGTAGGAAATTTTTTGAAATTACTACATTCCCCAACAGTGGCATCCCAGCCAGATTTTATGCGTTGATGTTATGCACGAGTAGAACACAAGTGAGTTGTGGGCGATATAAGTCATACTGCTTACCAGCATGTCATACTTTGGTTCGGCGGTATTGTTGGATGAAGCGGCCCGGACCGACATTACGCGTACGCTTACGCGAGACTGGTTCTACCGACGTGCTTTGCACACATGTGGCTGGCGGGTGTCAGTTTCTCCAACATTGGTTGAACCGAGTGTGGCTACGCCCGGTCCTTGCGAAGGTTAAAACAGCAGCAACTTGACAAACTATCATTGTGGTTTTGATGCGTAGGTAAGAACGGTTCTTGCTAAGCCCATAGCAGCCACATAAAACTTGCAACAACAAAGTAGAGGATGTCTAACTTGTTTTTTGCAGGGCATGTTGTGATGTGATATGGTCAAGACATGATGCTAAATTTTATTGTATGAGATGATCATGTTTTGTAACCGAGTTATCGGCAACTGGCAGGAGCCATATGGTTGTCGCTTTATTGTATGCAATGCAATCGCGCTGTAATGCTTTACTTTATCACTAAGCGGTAGCGATAGTCGTGGAAGCATAAGATTGGCGATACGACAACGATGCTACGATGGAGATCAAGGTGTCGCGCCGGTGACGATGGTGATCATAACGGTACTTCGGAGATGGAGATCACAAGTACAAGATGATGATGGTCGTATCATATCACTTATATTGATTGCATGTGATGTTTATTTTTTATGCATCTTATCTTGCTTTGATTGACGGTAGCATTATAAGATGATCTCTCACTAAATTATCAAGGTATAAGTGTTCTCCCTGAGTATGCACCGTTGCGAAAGTTCTTCGTGCTGAGACACCACGTGATGATCGGGTGTGATAGGCTCTACGTTCAAATACAACAGGTGCAAAACAGTTGCACACGCAGAATACTCAGGTTAAACTTGACGAGCCTAGCATATAACAGATATGGCCTTGGAACACGGAGACTGAAAGGTCGAGCGTCAATCATATAGTAGATATGATCAACATAGTGATGTTCACCATTGAAACTTCTCCATCTCACGTGATGATCGGACATGGTTTAGTTGATCTGGATCACTTGATCACTTAGAGGATTAGAGGGATGTCTATCTAAGTGGGAGTTCTTAAGTAATATGATTAATTGAACTTAAATTTATCATGAACTTAGTCCTGGTAGTATTAGCATATCTATGTTGTAGATCAATAGCTCGCATTTAGCTCCCCTATTTTATTTTGATATGTTCCTAGAGAAAACTAAGTTGAAAGATGTTAGTAGCAATGATGCGGATTGGATCCGTGATCTGAGGTTTATCCTCATTGCTGCACAGAAGAATTATGTTCTTGATGCACCGCTAGGTGACAAACCTATTGCAGGAGCAGATGCAGATGTTATGAACGTTTGGCTAGCTCAATATGATGACTACTTTATAGTTTAGTGTACCATGCTTAAACGGCTTAGAATCAGGACTTCAAAGACGTTTTGAACGTCATGGACCATATGAGATGTTCCAGGAGTTGAAGTTAATATTTCAAGCAAGTACCCGAGTTGGGAGATGTGAAGTCTCCAACAAGTTCTATAGCTAAAAGATGCAGGAGAATAGCTCAAGCAGTGAGCATGTACTCAGATTGTCTGGGTATTACAATCGCTTGAATGAAGTGGGAGTTAATCTTCCAGATAAGATAGTGATTGACAGAATTCTCTAGTCACCATCACCAAGTTAGTAGAACTTCGTGATGAACTATGATATGCAAGGGATAACGGAAACGATTCCCAAGCTCTTCGTAATGCTGAAATCAACGAAGGTAGAAATCAAGAAAAATATCAAGTGTTGATGGTAGACTAGTTTCAAGAAAACTAGTTTCAAGAAAACTAGTTTCAAGAAGGGGAACTTCAAGAAGAATGGCAAGCAAGTTGTTGCTCAAGTGAAGAAGCCCAAGTCTGGTCCTAAGCCTGAGACTAAGTGCTTCTACTGCAAAGGGACTGGTCACTGGAAGCGGAACTGCCCCAAGTATTTGGCGGATAAGAAGGATGGCAAAGTGAACAAAGGTATATTTGATATACAGATTATTGATGTGTATTTTACTAGTGTTCATAGCAACCCCTCAGTATTTGATACTGGTTCAGTTGCTAAGAGTAGTAACTCGAAACAGGAGTTGCAGAATGAACAGAGACTAGTTAAGGATGAAGTGACGATGTGTGTTGGAAGTGGTTCCAAGATTGATATGGTCATCATCACACACTCCCTATACTTTCATGATTAGTGTTGAACCTAAATAAGTGTTATTTGATGTTTGCGTTGAGCATGAATATGATTTGATCATGTTTATTGCAATACGGTTATTCATTTAAGTAAGAGAATAAATTGTTGTTCTGTTTACATGAATAAAACCTTATATGGTTACACACCCAATGAAAATGGTTTGTTGGATCTCGATCGTAGTGATACACATATTCATAATATTGAAACCAAAAGATTCAAGTTAATAATGATAGTGCAACTTATTTGTGGCACTGCCGTTTAGGTCATATTGGTGTAAAGCGCATGAAGAAACTCCATGCTGATGGACTTTTGGAATCACTTGATTATGAATCACTTGATGCTTGCGAACCATGCCTCATGGGCAAGATGACTAAGACTCCGTTCTCCGGAACAATGGAGCGATCAACTGACTTATTGGAAATAATACATATTGATGTATGCGGTCCGATGAGTGTTAAGGCTCACGGCAAGTATCGTTATTTTCTGACCTTCACAGATGATTTGAGCAGAATATGTGTATATCTACTTAATGAAACACAAGTCTGAAACATTTGAAAAGTTCAAAGAATTTCAGAGTGAAGTGGAGAATCATCATAACGAGAAAATAAAAGTTTCTACGATATGACCGCAGAGGTAAAATATTTGAGTTAAGAGTTTGGCCTTCAGTTAAAACAATGTGAAATAGTTTCACTACTCACGCCACCTGGAACACCACAGTGTAATGGTGTGTCCGAACGACATAACCGTACTTTATTAGATATGGTGCGATCTATGATGTCTCTTACTGATCTACCACTATCGTTTTGGGGTTATGCATTAGAGACAGCTGCATTCACGTTAAATAGGGCACCATCTAAATCCGTTGAGATGACACCATATGAACTATGGTTTGGCAAGAAACCTAAGCTGTCGTTTCTTAAAGTTTGAGGTTGCAATGCTTATGTGAAAAAGTTTCAACCTGATAAGCTCAAACCCAAATCGGAGTAGTGCGTCTTCATAGGATACCCAAAAATAAAATGTTGGGTACACCTTCTATCACAGATCCGAAGGCAAGATATTCGTTGATGAGAATGGATCCTTTCTAGAGAAGGAGTTTCTCTCGAAAGAAGTGAGTGGGAGGAAAGTAGAACTTGATGAGGTAACTGTACCTGCTCCCTTATTGGAAAGTAGTTCATCACAGAAATATGTTCCTGTGACTACTACACCAATTAGTGAGGAAGCTAATGATGATGATCTTGTAACTTCAGATCAAGTTGCTACCGAACCTCGTAGGTAAACCAGAGTGAGATCTGCACCAGAGTGGTACAGTAATCCTGTTCTAGAGGTCATGTTACTTGACCATGACGAGCCTACGAACTATGAGGAAGCAATGATGAGCCCAGATTCCGCGAAATGGCTTGAGGCCATGAAATCTGAGATGAGATCCATGTATGAGAACAAAGTATGGACTTTGATTGACTTTCCCATTGATCGGTGAGCCATTGAGATTAAATGGATCTTCAAGAGGAAGATGGACGCTGACAGTAGTGTTACTATCTACAAAGCTAGAATTGTCGCAAAAAGGTTTTCGACAAGTTCAAGGTGTTGACTACGATGAGAGTTTCTCACTCGTATCTATGCTTAAGTCTGTCCGAATCATGTTAGCAATTGTCGCATTTTATGAAATCTGGCAAATGGATAAACAAAACTGCATTCCTTAATGGATTTATTAAAGAAGAGTTTTATATGATGCAACCAGAAGGTTTTGTCAATCCTAAAGGTACTAACAAAATATGCAAGCTCCAGCGATCCATCTATGGACTGGTGCAAGCATCTCGGAGTTGGAATATACGCTTTGATAAGTTGATCAAAGCATATAGTTTTATACAGACTTGCTGTGAAGCCTGTATTTACAAGAAAGTGAGTGGGAGCACTACAGCATTTCTGATAAGTATATGTGAATGACATATTGTTTATCAGAGATAATGTAGAATTATTCTGCAAAGCATAAAGGAATGTTTGAAAGGAGTTTTTCAAAGAAAGACCTCGGTGAAGCTGCTTACATATTGAGCATCAAGATCTATAGAGATAGATCAAGACGCCTGATAAGTTTTTCAATGAGTACATACCTTGACAAGATTTTGAAGTACATCAAAATGGAACGGTCAAAGAAGGAGTTCTTGCCTGTGTTACAAGGTGTGAAGTTGAGTAAGACTCAAAACCCGACCACGGCAGAAGATAGAGAGAGAATGAAAGTCATTCCCTATGCCTCAGCCATAGGTTCTATAAAGTATTCCATGCTGTGTACCAGACCTATCGTATACCCTGCCCTGAGTTTGGCAAGGGAGTACAATAGTGATCTAGGAGTAGATCACTAGACATTGGTCAAAATTATCCTTAGTGGAATAAGGATATGTTTCTCGATTATGGAGGTGACAAAAGGTTCGTCGTAAAGGGTTACGTCAATGCAAGTTTTGACACTGATCCAGATGACTCAAAGTCTCAATCTGGATACATATTGAAAGTGGGAGCAATTAGCTAGAGTAGCTCCGTGCAGAGCATTGTTGACATAGAAATTTGCAAAATACATACGGATCTGAATGTAGCAGACCCGTTGACTAAACTTCCCTCACAAGCAAAACATGATCACACCTTAGTACTCTTTGGGTATTAATCACGTAGAGATGTGAACTAGATTATTGACTCTAGTAAACCCTTTGGGTGTTGGTCACATGACGATGTGAATTATGGGTGTTAATCACATGGTGATGTGAACTATTGATGTTAAATCACATGGCGATTTGAACTAGATTATTGACTCTAGTGCAAGTGGGAGACTGAAGGAAATATGCCCTAGAGGCAATAATAAAGTTATTATTTATTTCCTTATATTATGATAAATGTTTATTATTCATGCTAGAATTGTATTAACCGGAAACATAATACATGTGTGAATACATAGACAAACAATATGTCACTAGTATGCCTCTACTTGACTAGCTCGTTGAATCAAAGATGGTTAATTTTCCTAGCCATAGATATGAGTTGTCATTTGATTAACGTGATCACATCATTAGAGAATGATGTGATTGACTTGACCCATTCCGTTAGCATAGCACTTGATCGTTTAGTTTGTTGCTATTGATTTCTTCATGACTTATACATGTTCCTATGACTATGAGATTATGCAACTCCCGTTTACCGGAGGAACACTTTGTGTGCTACCAAACGTCACAACGTAACTGGGTGATTATAAAGGTGCTCTACAGGTGTCTCCGAAGGTACTTGTTGGGTTGGCGTATTTCGAGATTAGGATTTGTCACTCCGATTGTCGGAGAGGTATCTCTGGGCCCTCTTGGTAATGCACATCACCTAAGCCTTGCAAGCATTGCAACTAATGAGTTAGTTGTGGGATGATGTATTACGGAACGAGTAAAGAGACTTGTCGGTAACGAGATTGAACTAGGTATTGATATACCGATGATCGAATCTCGGGCAAGTAACATACCGATGACAAAGGGAACAACGTATGTTGTTATGCGGTCTGACCAATAAAGATCTTCGTAGAATATGTAGGAGCCAATATGAGCATCCAGGTTCCGCTATTGGTTATTGACCGGAGACGTGTCTCGGTCATGTCTACATAGTTCTCGAACCCGTAGGGTCCGCACGCTTAAAGTTCGGTGATGATCGTAATTAGGGTTTTTTTGTTTTGATGTACCGAAGGTTGTTCGGAGTCCCGGATGTGATCACGGACATGACGAGGACTCTCGAAATGGTCGAGACATAAAGATTGATATATTGGAAGCCTATATTTGGACATCGGAAACGTTCCAGGTGAAACCGGGATTTTACCGGAGTACCGGGGGTTACCGGAACCCCCCCCCCCCCCGGGGGGCGGGGGGGGGGGGGGTTAATGGGCCTACATGGGCCCTAAGGGAGAAGAGGAGGGCCGGCCAGGGCAGGCCGCGCGCCCCCTCCCCCCCTAGTCCGAGTAGGACAAGGAAGGGGGGCGGCGCCCCCCTTTCCTCTTTCCCCCTTCCCCTTTCCTTCTCCAACAAGGCAAGAGGGGGGAGTCCTACTCCTGGTGGGAGTAGGACTCCTCCAGGCGCACCCCTAGGGCCGGCCGCACCTCCCCCTCTCCCTCCTTTATATACGGGGGCAAGGGGGCACCCCATGACACACAAGTTGATCTTCGTGATCGTTCCTTAGCCCTGTGCGGTGCCCCCTTCCACCATATTTCACCTCGCTCATATCGTAGCGGTGCTTAGGCGAAGCCCTGCGTCAGTAGAACATCATCATCGTCATCACGCCGTCGTGTTGACGAAACTCTCCCTCAACACTCTGCTGGATCGAAGCTCGAGGGACGTCACCGAGTTGAACGTGTGCAGAACTCGGAGGTGCCTATGTTCGGTACTTGGATCGATCAGATCGGGAAGACGTACGACTACTTCCTCTACGTTGTGTCAACGCTTCCGTTGCCGGTCTACGAGGGTACATAGACAACACTCTCCCCTCTCGTTGCTATGCATCACCATGATCTTGCGTGTGCGTAGGAAATTTTTTGAAATTACTTCGTTCCCCAACGAATGAAACAATGGGAGGAAATGAAGAAAGAGGTATTAACATTAAAGCAAAGTGATTTGCCTGATGAGGTGTATTGGAAATTTGACAATTCATGAAAGTTAACGACAAAGTCTATGTATAGATGGTTGGAAAAGGATATTGCTGGGTCTAGCTTCAAGTGGATTTGGGATGCTAAACTACCTCTAAAAATTCAAATCTTCTTGTGGCTGGTGGGGCAAAATGCCATCCTGACTAGAGAAAACTTGAAAAAAAAGATTTTGGCCCGGAAATCCTTGTTGTTCCTTTTGTGACCAATTGGAAACAACCCAGCACTTGCTTTTCTTATGCCCTGTATCTAGAGTGGTATGGAGAACTGTTGGACCTCTTCTTCGGACTGATTGTTGTCCTAATTCTGTCTGGCAATACTATACTTAGGTTTACAGTTTCTTACCTGGCCTTGAAGAAAACGGAATATTAGTTTGTTGGTGAAGTGGTGGTGGAAACCGGATAAAAATAAAGGTCTCTGGCAAGATATAGTTAAGGTGAAATACTTGAAGAAAACTTTGGTGGCCATGGTGAAGGAAAAAAACAATGACTCGCCATGCTGGAAATCCCTTTTGAAAGTGAAAGACTTGTATATGCTGGGCAGGGGTGTCAAATTGAATAGGGGGGATGTGGCCAGGCTCTGGTTCGATGAACTGGAGGGTAGGACTCCCTTTAAAGAGAAATTTCCTTTGCTTTTTGAAATATGTGTTGAACAAGATTGCACTGTTGACAGAATTGATTCGTTGAATCAAATCTCCTCCTTTAGGAGGAGGGTGTCTCCTGAGATAATGAAACAATGGGAGGAAATGAAGAAAGAGGTATTAACATTAAAGCAAAGCAATTTGCCTGATGAGGTGTATTGGAAATTTGACAATTCAGGAAAGTTTACGACAAAGTCTTTGTATAGATGGCTGGAAATGATATTGTTGGGTCTAGCTTCAAGTGAATTTGGGATGCTAAACTACCTCTAAAAATTCAAATCTGCTTGTGGCGGGTGGGGCAAAATGCCATCCTGACTAGAGAAAACATGAAAAAAAAAGATTTTGGCCCGGAAATCCTTGTTCCTTTTGTGAGCAATTGGAAACAACCCAACACTTGCTTTTCTTATGCCCTGTATCTAGAGTGGTATGGAGAACTGTTGGAGCTCTTCTTGGGACTGATTGTTGTCCTAATTCTGTCTGGCAATACTATATTTGGGTTTACAGTTTCTTACCTAGCCTTGAACAAATTTACACCGTTGGCTTGGCAGCTATATGTTGGGCCATTTGGCTGACTCGAAACCGGTCCACCTTTGAGTCCAAATGGATTAACTCTCCGTTTGAGATTGTGTTCACAGCTTGTGCTTTTCTGATATACTGGGGAGGCCTCCGGAAACCTGAGATGGAAGAGATGGTGAAGAGGGGCGCGAAGATGCTGAAAGAGAACACAACTCAGATGATGCTGCTATGCGGGCCTCCGGCGCCAACAATGGACGGGCACGATGGAAGTTAAAGATGCACCTGGAGTCAACAGAAGTATGTGCTTGTCATCGTCTGCCGGGATGTGTTGCTGGGTGCTTTGGTGGGGGTATCTTTTATTTTGGCAATTGCTGATACTGTGGCATGTGCCTGGTGATGGCGTCTGTAATATGTGCGGTACTTGTTTAGTTTCTCGTAGTGCGGCTTTGGGTGATATCAGGTTTTCGCCCCATGATCTGTTGTTTCTGATGACAGGCGCGGATGGTGGGTTTCCTGGTATTGCTCCGAACTCGCTTTTCTTCTTTCCCTAGCCCTGATAGTTTCAGTTCCTGAGACAAATGTATTTCCATTATGAAACTAATAGAAAGGGGGGAAGCCTGGTTTGAAAAAAGCTACGTGAAGATATCGGGTAGTTGTACATTTTGGTTCAGTTCAGTCCTGGAATCTGCTTAGCTTATATCGGCCCGACCCCTGTGCCATAGGTCTAGGGTGCCGGTGCACCATTTTTATTGACTGCTCAGCTGGACTATTTGCCATATTGGGAGGTAGTCTTGTGCTATGAATGGAGCACTGAACAATGTTCCATTCATGGAGTAATAATACATGGTATTTTTTGGTACGTTGAGAATATTGCCATGTTGAGTAGAACACAAGCTTTCAATGCTAGTGCGGCTCAGAATAAAGGAGCCTGATTCAGGAAAGAACCATAGCTGGTAAAAGGTAAATTGCTATGGATTTAAAAAAATACACAAGTTCTGAGCGTTTTAACATTTTACAGCAGGCCCTAAGAAACTGCTTCTAACAGATGCTTTGGTATTCCTTTCATTTACCCAGGCATTTAAAAAAAACGTTGAGGTGAGATGCTTTGATACAGGCATATGAGGCGTTCATTACAGGTAGTAATAACTTACAGATTCGCACTTCTGGAAGAACAATATTATTAACTGCTAAGCTTTTTCGGGCGGAGGAAGTATTTTGTATGGATAGTCAATTCTGTTTAAATAGCACAAATTCTTGGTCTGTACCTGCCATCACGCTCAACTACATGGCATAGCCCATGTCCCCCAATTTTAGAATCCATGGAAAGAAAATCACTCTGCTTATATGGCATAAATGTACATCTAAGCAGACAAACATCTCACTTAGCCATGCTATAAATGCACCAGTGGTTGTAGGACATCAAGAGTATCCACAGGTGGGTGGCCAAGTACCAATAAGTCAAACAGAAAAGAAAATTAGTATTTTCTCTAGAGTGGAAAAACTGCTAGATATTCATAATAGAAAAACATGCACACAGTTTTACCACAAACTACAGGTGGCCAAGCACCGACATTTTAAGAGGATGATGTGTGGGTTGAAAAAGGATAATGCAAATCTTATCTCATCACACATGAAGAAACGATGTACCAATTTTAGTTAATAATACCCACAAAAAATAAATGTTTGGTACCGTAGAAAAGAAATTTCGATGCATTTGACCAAAATATATACATGGACAGAAATATAACTCCACGACCATTAAATCTACTATTCGCACGAGCAAAGAAATGTATGCACACATGACATTGCTTCACAGCTTCAGACGCGTTGTAAGATACTAAGATGCCATCTTCACATATGACTCGACAACAGGAATATTTTGCAATCCAATATTGTCCAAGATTTTCAGATTATATATCAAACCATGCATATATCTATCATGGTGCATGACGACACAGAGTATATATAGTCTAATATCTGTCCAAAAGCTGCTATGCATAATGCATAATGGATGTGATCAAAACGGCAAAAGCTATATATGACCGGACATATATAATTATAGCATAGACGATAAGTCCAAGTTAAACCGGCAGTTCCAGAGCAAAAGGTGGCCAACTGCCATTGTCCAAAAACTCACCATTTCGTAGCATTTCAAAGGTGGCCAGCTGCCATTGTCCAAAACCCTACCTTCTTGAGCAGCACATTGCATTTGAGTTCCCATGCCGCAGTGTTGACAAAGAGGTGGAGTAGGAGTTCACACGCGCACCACCACCCCGTCGCCCACGCCTTCCTTCCCCTATAAAACCCCCCATCAAACCACGGCATGACGATCATCCAAAGCACAGCTCGAAAGTTCACAAGTCACAACACCGGCCGTGCTCGTCCCACTCCCCGCCCCAGTCCCCATGGCGCCCAAGGCGGCCGGAGCCCGAGTGCCCCTGGCGGTGACCGTCTTCATGGCGGTCGTGACGACCATGCTGCTGCAGCCCGCGGCGGCTGGCCTGTACGGCGACCGTGACGCGCTCATGGCCCTGCGGAGAGGCCTACAGGACCCTGACGGTGCGCTGTATACCTGGATCCCGGAGGTGAGCCCCTGCAGCAACTGGTCCCACGTCACCTGCAACGGCCAGGCCAACCGCGTCACCGAGATGTGAGTGAGGCGACACCGATCCTTCTTCCCTTCCATACTGCTTCCGTTCCGTCGTATACTTCATCCGATTTTCAATACGGGGTTTCTTTGTTCTGTCAGAGTAATCGGCTTTGTGAACCTGACCGGACCTCTGTCGCCGGAGCTGGGCAAGCTGGACCAGCTAACCAAACTGTGAGCCTCTCTCTCTAACCCATCTGTTTCTGCCCGTAGCGATTGTTCCGTTGACGCGGTTGATGGATCAAAATGTACTATAAACTCTTATGGCATCTAATGAACAGGTGGATTTCGTACACCAATATCCAAGGAACGATCCCTGAAGAGCTGGGCAACTTGGAGAACCTGAACACCATGCACCTGCACAACAACAGCCTCTCGGGGCAGATACCTGCATCGCTCGCGAAACTCAAGTCTCTGAAACAGCTGTGAGTCCATGATCTCCAGTTTTTTTTTCTTCTTCTCTTCATGTTTTTTGTTTTTGCTTTTCAAGCATCGAATTGCCTCGTAGTACAATATTGGATTTGAAGTCTGAAGTCTGGTAAACAAGTTTCATGATAAAACAAAAACAAAAAATTTTGAATTCTCATGATAAAACAAGTTTGGCTCTGATGTCTGAACATTTGCATGATGATTTGGCAGGCACCTTCAACAGAACCGCTTGACCGGCCCGATCCCCAGCGAGCTGGATGGGCTGTCCGACCAGACGAGCGTGTACGTAGGACGATTTTCTCAGTTGTTCTCTTCTCTCTCGACGATCAATTAATCCAGTGATCTTCATCTCCATTGTTTTGCTTGCAGTAATCTGTCAAACAACGATCTGTGCGGCCCGATTCCGACGGATGGTCCCTTCAAGAACATCAATTCCAGCCTCGCCGACAACCCGCGGCTGGGCAGCAACTGCTAGGCCGATGCACGGCGTTGGCTGCCCGCCGGAGTGAAGAATAAACTGGGTACTCCTACTCCTACTACTAGCATGCAGCCAGAGAATCGGGTGGCGCCGGTTCATGCATGCACGACTTAGGTGGATTCGTGAGCGAGGTTAATTTAGCTGTGTGCCAGTGCCAGAGAGCAGGCAGGCTAATTTATGTATGTGTTGTGTACAAGCCGAGATCGATCGTTGTGGGCTTGTTTCTGGCTGTTGCCATCGATGGGATGAGTTACATATATGCTTCCCGTGCCGCTTTGGGTGCTTGAGTCACTACTCTCGAATCTATTCAGCGAGTTTCTTTGCTTTGGGTGCTTGAGTTGACTGCATTCATTGTGTGTGTGTGTTTTAAAGGAGATTGAAACCCCCGACCCTGCATCATTCTGATGCACACAATCATTCTTATTGATTGTTAAGCAGAGTACAAAGCAAAGTCAACTGTGGCTGAAGCATTACAAGGTATGAAATCATGACGTGTTGTTGTCATTATCATATTTTGTTGTACATATCTTTGTAAGTAGGAGGGTGTTTGTAAGCCTCGAGTCGAAACATGTAGCAAGAGACAGAGCACGCTTACATATACATGCAAACGCAAGAGTATTTTTACATTCACACAAAAGTAAGAGTCCTTTTACAATACATCAAATCATTTTTGGACGTTTATTTTATAATCCGACAACCCAAATTACGCAATACCACAACAAAAATCTTGTAGTGTACGTATTTGGGGTTTAAGGGCACTTTGGGTAGTTCACACGTTTTCAGCGGATCAATAACTACATATTAATCAGGATTAATTACATGATAAATCTACGTATATCAGTCTACTAGAAATACCAAGTTGTCGTCACTCCGAGCCAATCCATATTTACCATTGAATCGACTTAATGCTAAATATTAAAGTCTGCAGTACGATGTATCTTATAAAACTCTAAGAATGCAATGCATGGGCCCTGAAGCTATAGTTGTACATTTTTGTCCAGTATAGTTCTGGAATTTGCTTAGCTTATATTGGCCCGACCTCTGTGCCATAAGTCTAGGATGTTGGCAGCACCATTTTTGTTGACCGATCAGCTTGATACTGGACAACCATGCATTCACATGGTTGGTTGTATTATTTGCCATATTGGGGGACACACCTATTCTAAGAATGGAGCACTAAACAATGTTCCAATCCACGAATAATAGTACACGGTATTTTTTGGGGGTACTTTGGTAACACAAGCTTTCGATGCTAGTGTGATTCAGAGTCAAAGAGCGTGTTTGAGGGAAAAAAACATAACTAGTACAAAGGTCAATTGCTCTGATTTAAAAACACAAGTTCTGAGCTTTTAGACATTTTATAGCGGGGCCCTAAGAAACTATACTACTTCTGACAAAGGTATTCCTTCCGTTTACTCAAAAACTCTTCAAAAACAATCATGGAGTTGAGTTGCTTCGATACAGGCATATGAGCTGAGCATTCATGCCAGACATTAACTTGCAGATGTGCACTTCTGAAAGAACAAAAACTATTGACAGCAAACCATTTGCAAGCACCATCTCTTTTTGATCTTTTGTGAGTAAAAGAAGTATTTAGTATTGTGGGCTGGTATGGATCGTCAATCCTATTTCTAATAGCACAACATGCTTGGTCCATATCTGCCGTCATGCTCAACTACATGGCATACAATTTTAGCCCATATCCCTCAATTTTATATTCCTTGGCCTGAATGTATATCTAACCAGACAAACATCTCACTGATAGCAATGCTGATAATGCACCAACGGTTACAGGACATAAAGAGTATCCAAAGGTGGGTGGCCAAAAACCAACAAGACAAACAGAAGGAAAAAAAATGCACGCCGTTTTTGCTATAGTAAAAAGGCGCTAGATATTCATTATTGCAAAGCATGCCCAAAGTTTAACTGATAAAGTACAGGTGGCGAAGCACCGAGATTTTAAGAAAATGATGTGTGGGTTGAAGGAGTTAGCTAGGGGAGAATATGTGTATACAAATTACCATTTCTATTTCAAATAATGCAAATCTTATCTATCATCACAAATGAAGGAACAAAGTAAAAAGATAGTTAATGATATATATGAAAGACATGGGTGTTCAGTACAATAGAAAAGAAATTACTATGCATTTGACCAAAATATATAGATGACCAGACATGTAACTCCAATGACTATTACATATGTGTGAACTACATGTTCTAGAACATCAAGAGAAACTATGGCCAACTAACTAAACCCGCAAAACACGACGCATATGTATACAATGTTCGCAACTTAAAAAAAAATGCTCACGAATTTGTAAAAATTATTCGCAAATTCGAAAGATGTTCAGAAAATTGTAAAAAATGTTTGTGTATTTAAAAAATGTTCACGATTTCATAAAATGTATGTAAAGAATGTTCATGTATTGAAAGAATGTTAGTGAATTTGAAACATTGTTCATGAATTCATAAAATGTTCGCAAAAGTTAGGAAATGTTTGCGAATTTCTAAAAACTGTTACAAATTTTTTTCTAAATTCGATTGATTTAAAAAAAATCACAAGTTTCAAAAATATTTTCACAATTTCGAAAAATGTATGTAAATTATTTTTTTAAATCACTAATTTGAACAGTGTTCATAATTTCAAAAACAATGCTCATGATTTCCAAAATATTTCATAATATTAAAAAATGTTCACAAAAAAGGAAAAGAAAGAAAAAGGAAAATAAAATAAAAACGATAATGAAAAGGAGAAAAAAGAAAAAACCAAAAACATGGTAGTTGGACCGGCCCAAATGTACGCAGCGGAAAGCAAGGGGTGTGCTGTCCCTAACCAGCGACATGCGCGCCAAATAGGATCCCCGGGGTATCCCCAACACGGAGCTTATTAATTTATTTATTTTTTTGAGGGGACGGAGCTTATTAATTTTGCATATCTTGTTGATGTGGGCTTGCTTCTCGTCTGCATCTGTCAGCGCATCATCTAGCTTCTTTTTAAGAGTTCTCAAAAAAAAAAAAGAATCTAGCTTCTTTTAAGTGATCGATAGAAGCAATTGAGCATCTGATTTACGCAAAGTTTTATGAGATCAACCAACATCCATGTGCTGCAAGAGAAACCACTCTGTCTGTGTGCAATGTTGTGAGAGCATCTCCAACAGCCGCGCAACGCGTCACGCGCTAAAATTCGCGATACAGTGCCGGGTTAGCCAGCTTTTGCGCGCAGCGGTGCGCTGACTCCAGCGGCCGCCGCAAATTAAAGCGCGCCCACGCCGCTTCAGCAGGCGCGCTATATTTCAATTTTTTCTACTACATATTTGGTTTCGTAGATAGTTCTCCTACTACATATTTGGTTTCGTAGATAGTTCTCCTACTACATATTTGGTTTCGTAGATAGTTTTCCTACTACATATTTGGTTTCGTAGATAGTTCTCCTACTACTACTCGTCCGACTCGGACTCTGTCTCAGTAATGTCCTCCTCCGACGTCGGAGCGTAGGCGTCAAGGAACCGCTCGTCGTCGGAGTTCCAGGAGGACGCATCTCCTAGCGCTTGGTTATATTTAGCGCGGCGGCGGCGGGGGGGGGGGGGGGGGGGGGGGGGAGGGGGGCGCGGCTATAGGACGGGGTGAGCGGGGTGCCGGCGCGTGGGTCCATGGGTGCGGGTCGTCGGCGTCGGCGCGCGCGGGGCTTTGGAGGGGGAGAAGACAGAGCGCTCGAGTGTGCCGCGCGCGGAAGCGGGCGCTGCAAATACACCGCGCGAGGTAGCGCTTCCTGCCGCGCGCCCAACTGCTTATATCGCGCGCGCGGTTATTACGCGCCCGCTGAAGCCATCCGCCGGGTTGCGCGCGCGCTAAAATGGGTATATTTACAGCGCGCCTGTTGAAGATGCTCTAAGCAATGGAATTCATATGCCAACTTGCAAACATAGGTCGATATATTTATACATTAGTTCCCGGCTAGCACAAAGCGAAGAAGTCTTGATTGAGATTCTAGTTGTGTGTGAGGTTCTTTGAACAGCCAAAATTTTGCAGCGGCAAAAGAAGAATGGGTGGGCTCGCCGGATTTAGAGGGGCTTCGCCGCCTGCACAAGGGCATGTCTGTTGTGAAACAGCCGAGTCATAAAATTTGATGTGGAAAAAGTTTATGGGGAGAAGAGCAAGAAAAGAGACATGGGTATTTTGGTCCAGAATTTTGCATAATGACATCAGAAGCTTTGCAAAGTTGCAGCGGCATTTTTCCAAAGAGTGAAGTTGTCACGGCATTTTTCTGAATCGCGAAAATATCAAACTAAGCCAAAAAAAAAAGTTGGTGCTAACTCCGAACTCCCAAAGGCCTCACGCGGCTGAACGTTCAGGGCATGTCTAGTGTGAATCAGCTCACCAACGTTGCCGAGCTCAAGCTTTGGGCGAGCCGAACCTAGCTGTAGGCGGGCCAGAACCAACTTCACCACGACCCAGCAAGCTCTCAAACACGCTGTCAGAGGGCCTGTCTGACGACGACGCGCTGCAAACCGAAGACAAGAGACACGCTGTCAGAGAGCCTTGTGGTCGACCCAGCAAGGCGCGGAAGCGACGACCTCGACCACGGTGCAGCCCCGGCGTGCCCGTCGACACCGACCGAACCCGAAGTCTGCCGGTGAGGATTGGGTGCTCTGGGATAAAAAGGCAGAGGGGCGTCATGTGCAGTTGAGACTATCCATAATGAGAGTAATATAGATAGTAACATCACACATATTTAGATGAAATAAATGGTATGGCAAGCAATAAATAAAGAAAAAGAAGCATATAGTAACATATAGTATGAGTAACACCACACATATGTTACTATTCTATGTTACTACTCGTTATGGCTAGTCGGAGGATGTTCGAACAGCCCGAAACCCACCATTGCTGTTGCCAGCATTTACCCTCACCAACAACCAGCTCCAGACATTGCTTGATCGCACGTTGCCGTCAATGATTCAACAGGATGAATTACTACTACTTACTTTCCGTAACGGAATCGCAGCAAGTCGCCGCTTTGATCGAGTGAGTCTATTCGCTGCGTTGCGTACTGCCTTGGGCGTGCTTGGCTGGAGGTCTTCCGTTTTTCGGTCCGGTCGCTGATCGCCGATCACGGGTCAAATTCGACGAACGAACGAACGATCCATGGACCTGAAGAGGCCAGTCCGCGAACGGCCAGCTCCCGGATGCTTTTTACGCACCCCTGGCCTGGCGGTCGTATGGTCGTGCAGTGACATGCGTGGGCCATCTGCCGAGACCGACCGACCGGTCGAGGAGCCGAGGCTCGGGCTTATCCAACCGGATTAGAACAAGCCTAGCTAATTTTCTCTTCTGTCTCCGGCCATGGTCCCGTCGCACGCATGCACGGATCGTCTAACTCCACGCAATGTACTCCATGGCCACACGCCCACGAATTAGAACAGCCATAACCGTCTGTCTTGGGCTCGTTCCAAGTTTGCCTTGATTGCATCGTCGGCTCGGTGCCACTGCCGCGCACCGGCGCCCAAATCATTTTCAAGTAACCTACACACGGGGGCATCGCCCTGCTCGCCGACGCCACGACGCAGACGTAGGTGTGCGTGACTAGCGCGAGTCCCACGCACGGCACGACCGGCCTGCGCACCATGGCAGCCGCCAGCAGTCACCACCACCGGCCAAATCCAACACATTGTTTGGCGCAACAACATGCGTCCGTCCGTACGTGCAAGCTGCAGGATAAGGATCGGTCGATCGAAGCCAGGCACAGGCATGGGCTGCGCTGCGGCGCCACCACCTACCAGCACGCTGACAGTCTGACACCACTGGCGCTCCCGCACTGGCACACTCCGCTGCAGCTCCTGAGCGCTGCAACTCTCTTCTACAGAAACCGGGGGGGGGGGGGGGGGGGGCGGCACACGGGCACGCGCCGCAGAGGATCGATCCGCATCCGATCGCCCAAAACGGACCAAACAAAGCTTCGAAAGCGAGCTCGGATCGGATTGGATAAGCACGGGCCTACCCATCCCCACCCACCCGTCCATCGACGTCCCGTTCCTACTAATCATGACCGCCACCACATTAGATCGGTTTATTTTATCATCTCGGTCTCGCCCTTCCCTTGTTGCTAGTAACTCAGAGTAAATAAATAAATAAAATAACAATTACTTCAGGAAGAAGATAGAGTAAACAAACTTAGTTGCCAGATCTCCCTTGCTCTACGCTGTCAAATCACATGGTTTCCATTGCTAGGAGAGACCGATATTTTTTGCTTACAGAATGGCTTGCTTCTGTGACACTTCATTCCCTTCTGCTCTTTCTTCATCGACCGTCGCGATAATAGTTATCCTCACACCGCTTTCCACACAAGCATTTTGGCATCGTGCTGCATTCTTTTATTTTTATTCTTCCAAAAAAAAGATTCACGTCGCATTTTCATCGTGACTAAAGAGGCGTATATATAGCTCGTGCGCATAGACGGAGACAAATCTTCTTTTGCATGCGTGCGAAATGCTCACTCTCTTCCGGCCGTGGCGGTGTGCTCCTGCGTGACCCTTCTTTGTCATCGGCTGGAGCGCGGTCACTACACGAACACGATAGCGAGCCACGTCTGCTACTATCGCATCTCAAACCTCAGCTCTTTATGCGTGCGTCAGGCGCATGCATTTCTCGTCGTGTTGAAAAAAAACGTCCGCTATTCGTCTTCAATCATGTTACCACAAAGAACATCAGAAATAATAAATTACACCCGGTCCAGATCCGTAGACCGTCTAGCGACGACTACGAGCACTGAAGCGAGCCAAAGATGCGTCGCCATCATCGCCCCTCCTTCGTCGGAGCCGGACAGAAATTATTGTAGCAGACAATCAGGAAATCGTCGTGCTAAGGTCCCCGTAGGACCAACGCACCAGAACAACAATCGACATTGATGAAGAGTAGCGTAGATCTGAAGGATCCAACTTGAAGACACACGAACATAGACGAACGACGACCACATCCAAGCATATCTACCAAAGAGAGATCCACCGGAGACGCACCTTCACATGCCTACCAACGATGGTAGCCGCATCGTCGGGACGGGGGCTAGGCCCGAAGAACCTTATTCCATCTTCAGAGAGTCGTCGCCATCTCATCTTTCTGAACAAGACATAAACCCTAAAAAAACTCAAAGAACCATCTAAAAACATAGTCCTTCCTCCAACAAGGGCTGGGATCCACCGCACCCCCGCGGCCCCTAAGGCTACCCAGAGACGAGGCTGACCAGTGGCAGTGCTGACGGGAGGCAGAGGAACCCTAAGCTTTTTATGGGAGTGGAGGCATTGTTTGCGTCAGGTTTTGTTTCAAGTTGTTGAATAACTGCAAAAAGGCTCTCTATGTGTTTTACTCTCTTATAGCAATGTTATATCACGAACATGAAAAATGACAGACGACATCATCAAGTCACACGTCTTGACTTGACAAAAACCCATATTACAACCCTAAACTAATCACTCAGTTTAATTTGCAATCCTGAACTTTAAAAACAGTCAACCTATATACCAAACTAACCATATGGTTTAGGAATCAACCCTCCTTTCAGTTTTGACTTAGTCAAGCGTTTTTTACCGTGTTGATGGACTGTGTAATGCCAAGTCACCAAGATACGCTAACTAAGCCTAGGGCTAGCAGTTTAAAAAATAAGGTTGGCTCCTTTCTCTCTCTCTCTCTCTCTCTCTCTCTCTCTCTCTCTCTCTCATTTCGCTGTTCCCCCGACCCCGACCACCTCACCCACACAGCAGCAGCAGCCCCTGACTTCGTCTGCCACCAGTGACCGACGAGCGGGCGTTGCACCTGTACCTCCCTTGTGTGGTTGAAGGGTCGTTGTCACCCGCACTACCTACGTGTCGTGTGGATGTCGACGTAGCGTGTCAAAGCAAGCTGTTGCAGCCAAACCACCGTTGGTAGGCAGTACCCCCTCTGCGCTTCCTTGTAGAAGGTCGTCGTCTAGCACTCCCCGCCCATGTCCTCATAGTACGGTCGGGGCAGGCACCACCGTGTTGGGCACATGAAAGTTGTCGTGAATGGAGCTGGCAAAATGCCATCGCTACATTGAGGTGACTCCAATGGTAAAGGTGACATGGCTACGCTGACAAGGCAGTCAACATGGTCAAAACCGCTTGACCGTGTTAAACCCGGAGGGAGGGGGTAATTCCCGAGCCGTGTTTTTTTAGGGTGTTCGACCAACTTTTAAGTTCAGGGTTGAATATTAAACCGAGTGGTTAGTTCACGATTGTAATGTGAACTTTTCTCTTTTGACTTCTTACCTACACGACCATTGATCCAAATCCATGCTTAGGAAGGCATCATCATACTATCGCTATAGTCGATGCGGCACATATATGCTACCAGGATGACTTGGACCTTCGAATCCAACGGTGAAGAGACGGTGGCATGACACGCGAGAGACGGTGGCATGCGGGGTACATGTCGTGCCATCTTATCCTCCCCTTCTTTCGGTGAAGCTACACATTTACATTTCATTAACTCTTATCCATTAGAAAGATGTATTTATTTCCATCGCTATCCAAACACTAAAATCTTTGACAGAAACATCGCCGATTCGCAAATGTTGACTTCTTACACCGCCTAGCACGTCACCACATCGGTTATAGCCCATGCAGCCCATTTATGCGGTCGAGATGACCCGGACTGCCGGATCCAACAGCGAAGATAAATCGAGAGATAATGGCCCTGACGCACAACAGGAGGGGGCATGCAGGGCACGTATCGCGCCATCTTATCCTCCCCTTCCTCCGCCGAAGCCACGACGTTTACATTTCATTAACTCTTATTCATTAGAAGCATGCATTTCTTTGGGTCGCTATCCAAACACGAAAAGCTTTGACAGATAACATCGCCGAGTCACAAATGTTGACTTCTTACACCGCCCTTGATGCAAAACCCATTAGCGAAAACGTTTACCGTCTATACATGTGCGGTCGGGATGTCTCGAACCGCCAGATCCAACGGCTGAGGAAAATCGGGGATGATTCACGTGGCGCGCGAGGGGAGACGGCGCGCGGGGCACGTGCCTGGCCATCCTATATGTCCTTGCCCCCTTCCTCCGGCGAAGCGGCCGGTGGCTGCCTCAGAGTCCGCTGAACTCAGCACGCGCGCGCGAGCGATCTCCAGAGTCCGCTGGTTTCGCCCTCGGCTACCTGCTCGGGGCGGCGTTCGAGGGACGGCGGTGCTGCCTGGCTGGGCGGTGCGGGAGGGGGTGAGCAGCTGCGGGCGGCGGCGATCTGGGCATGGGGAACGCGAGCGCCAGGGCGGTGGAGAACGGCCACGCGGCGGCGCCGATGGAGCAGGTGGCCGTGGCCCCCGTCGGCGGGAGCTCCGCGGAGGCCGCGGCGCCGCCGGACGCCGTGATGCGGGAGCTCCCTCCTCCGGTCCCCTACGTCTTCGCGCCGCAGGTGATGATGATTTTGCCCTGCCCGAAATGGTAAAGAGGGAAGAAACCCTCATCTGGCCTTCTTGATGTTTTCTTTTCTTCCGTCATACGGTTGTTGCTATCAAGTGCACCGAGTCCCGTTCCGTTCCTATCAAAATTACCAAGTTGTTTTTTTTACGGGTAAAATTACTAAATTAGTTACTTGCGCCGGAATTACTAAATTAGCATTAATTGTAGTAAATTTAGTCCTGCTAATTGTTCTTAGCGGTTGCTTCAGTCATTAAATGACTAGATTATTTCCACCCGCTGTTTAAGCTTGAAATGGCAACTTGAGTTGTAAGGATGGCCAATGGCACATGTTTTAACTCAGAGATCCACGGCTTAACTGCAACTTGTAGTTTGTTCCTGGTATTCTCCAAGAGTAGGCTCTTGTTTATGTTATAGCTAGAACATGCATGTGGAAGAACGTAGTTTTGATGAAGACGCGTTGGTAGATTTCGTTTGGTTGCACCTGGATTCTGCAAATGGATTTGGTTTGGTGCAGTGGGCGAGTTGGTCATCCTTCCTTTCACGCATTCTGCATAGCATTAGATACTAGATAATATCTTTAATTTTCCTCGAACATTACGTGGTGTGCGACAAACCGTTACAACTTGATCTTCTTTTCTGGGCAGTTTGTCTTATTTGTTTAAACTATACTGTGTGCTAAGCAACATCGTAGACCAATTTTTTTACTCTTGGTCCTGATACAGGGACAGTCCACATTCAAGAAAACATATGTGGGGCATCATGATAAGCAAAACGCGTTTCACGGTTGGCACTATAATTGGAAATGGAATCCTTGAACAAACTGATAGCAAAATCTTTGTTCAGTACTGCTTAAATGTAATTTGGAACTATAAATGGAAATGGAATCCTCGAACAAACTGAGAGCAAGAACATTATTCACTACTGCTTAAGTGTAATGGGACGTTCAATAGTAGTACATACTATTTCAAACTGAATTCTGTAGCACTTGGTAAGGTACACAAAAGAATACATGATCTGTATTACCATCATATATGGTTTTGAATTTCAAATACAATGATTTATGGTGGTGCTTTTATTGTTGATTCACTTACCTACTGGATATTGTCTTTGATGCTGTGTGGCCCAATATGATTCTTGCCTTAAAATAGGAGCATATTTTGCACATTAGCTTGCACCTTATTTGATCAGCAACAGTTCATACTCCGTAAAGAAGAAAAGCATTTGGCCCCTGTATTACTGTATTAAGCTGCTCTGGAACGTTGTAATCCTTTTGCTGTATGGCAGATTTGCTATTGGCTTGATCAAACTTTGGCTGCAATACGGTAGTAGGTCGAGAAGTAGGTTTTTGCCCTGAAGTTCATTGTCGCGATCGATGGTGAACAACGGGCTTCCTGCTAGCGCGTCGAACTTGCTTTCCTGCCTTCAGCTCCCTTCTCTCTTGTAAGACAATGCTGCTCCAATTCAATTCATTGAAAGGTGAAGATACCAGTTGGAAGGAAAATAAGCCTCATGTTATTGTGTATAAATGGCAGCCAATGTTCTTTCTTTTCCTTTAGAATGGACATGCTAAAGCATCCAGTTTATTCTTACTGAATTACTTTTGACCTATGCAAAACCATGTGCTTTATTGACCTTTCAGATAGTACTGTGAGATATGTGCATTGACCTTTGGCCATCTTTTGTAGGATGTTGCTAACTCGTTTTTTTTGGAGGGGGGGTTCAAGTCACATCTATGAACAATATTGATGGTCCTGCTTGCACTGACGGTTAACTTCACCTGACAGGTTCCAGTAGCTCCGATGCAGATACCGAATGAATTTTCACCTGCTTTTAACCATTCATGGATGAATGGCTCGGATGAATCCACCAACAATAACCCCCCGGAGGTTGAAATTCCAACTTTGATTACATGGAGTCAAGGAGGAAACGAGGTGTTTGTGGAAGGATCATGGGATAACTGGACATCAAGGTTTACCCTTTACCTGATCTGTTATTCGAATGTTTTATCCAATTCTGAAGACGACATGCTAAAATACCAAATATCCTTATGAGTACTCTCAGGAAGGTGTTAGAGAGGTCTGGGAAAGATCACGCCGTGTTGTTGGTTCTGCCATCTGGAATATATCATTACAGGATGATTGTTGATGGGGTGCCGAGATATGTGTCCGAACTACCTCATGTGACTGATGAAAGAGGGCAGGTGGCCAACCTCCTTGATGTCCATGTCAGTAAGGATTATATCTGTCTGTTTCAGCATTTCGCTCCGGCCTTCTCTAAAATGATATTCCAGAATGTAGGTTCTTGATTTTATCTGAAAGCATCTCTTCTCTGTTTTGATTAGGAGTATATCCCAGATAGTCTTGACAGCGTGGCGGAGTTCGACGCGCCCCCATCGCCTGAGCACAGCTACAACATGGAGTTCCCAACCGATGAGGAGCTTACCAAGCAGGATCCGCCCGCTCTTCCACCTCAGCTTCTCATGACTGCCCTTGGTGGCATCGATCACTCCGACGAACTCGCTCCAAAGCCGAAGCCGCAGCATGTCGTCCTCAACCATCTGTTCATCGAGAAAGGGTGGGGGGCGCAGTCTCTGCTCGCCCTCGGACTCACCCACCGGTTCCAGTCGAAGTACGTGAACTTCGTGCTCTACAAACTGCTGGTGAGGAGGTGACCGGTGCCGCTGGTGGAAGATGAAAGAAAGCAACGGTGGCTGATTAGGACTGATGGGAGTGAATAAGAGAGTGTAGTTTGACAATGTACATAAGGGGGATTCCGTAATCATCCGTTTCTCTTTTCTTCTTTCTTTCTTTCTTTCTTTCTTGATTGAGTGAACTGTTCTTGTGGCGTGGGGTTTGAACCGTCTGAACTCCGGCGAAATGAAACAAGAGGGAGTGTTGTGAAAATGTCTGGTCTTGTCGTCTGATCTGTTATGTCGATATTTCCAGTGAGGTCTTGTCGACTTGTTTATGTTGGAATATGTTGTTGTCTGCATTTTCTTTTCGTCTTAAAACTTTTTGAGTGAACTGGTAGGTGTTGTTGGAGTTGTGTCGAATATAGTGTATAAGGTAGGTTATAGTTGGACTATGAGTTATATTGTGTTTACATAGGGTCTGGAGTCGTGTTTAATTAGGACACTTGTATCCTAGGCCTCTTATATATAGCGGGGTAGACACACGATGTAACATATGTCAACATAATAGCACGGGCATGCCGGAGTGTGGTATTGTAACGGTGTCACGGGAAGGAGCGTCCGTAGTCAGGCCCCGGGGATGTAGCCATATCGGTGAATCTCGTTAACAAATTTCGATGTCGTGCTCGTGTGATTGCTTGGTCCACGGATGATTAACGGTATGTCTCGAATTTATTCTAACAAGTGGTATCATGAGTAAGGTTCGATTTGAGGCCGTGGTGTTGATCTAGAGGAAGAGTAGAAGACGCAGAAGAGATCAGTTTGATTTAAGCTATGGTCGAGCGATTGCAAGCAACAAGCTCGGAAGAGATCGGACTCGACGGGCAGCACAGAAATCAACGGCACTCGTGTCAGGAACTAAAGCAATCCAGCGGCTGGATCGCGCATACAGCGGTGCGCGCTGCGCTGCTCGTGTGTGGCCAGGCAGGCTGGTAGGCGGCGCTTGGAGCGCTGGCGAGGGCCGTAGTCAGGCGGGTGTGTGCGCGTACGTACGCGGAGGCGGACTGGACTCCGATGGAGACACGAACGCGTACAACGCTGAGCTACAGCGACCAAGATTTGTTTTGGAAAAAAAAGGGGGACCAAGTCTCCAATGACACGGAATTAGGCAGGCAAATCAATCGGGAAAATAAATCCATCAAGGGATATGCATCCGTTGAAATTAGCAGGAGCGTTGACAAGACAATTGCTAGCATCAGGAAGTTGAGCTGAGACGAGAGTTACCACGTGAAGGCAAAGATTTTAATTCTCTTGGTTTTGCTATATATAGTAGCATGCAGAGGTTCTGTCCGTGTGCTTGGGGCATCGCGTGGAAAGCTCATATAATTTTTCGCAGGATCAGCCGTACAAAGAACCATGGCGCCAACGGATACCAGGTTTGAGGTGGAGAAGTCACGGAACTGAAAACCTTGGGTTATGGCAGATAAGGATGAAAAATTTGTTGGCACAACAGAGATGCTTGAGGGCGTTGCGGGAAGTCATGCCAGCTAAGATAGAATTATGTGTGATGGATGAAAATTCGCGGAAGATGATTTGGGAGCCTCGAGCGTGTCATACAGTCGAACGAGTTCGGCTGGGTCGGACTAGATAGTCTGACGGATCGACGTGAGTCGGTTGATACAGAAGACAGTGGTGGGATCAGCAAAGACGACATAGGAGCGTGATGCTGATGGTGACCGACTTCTGGGGCGTGAAAACACGTGGCGCAGGCTTGAGGGCTTGTATGGCTTCGACAAGACTATGACGCAGGGTTGACTCAAGGTGGTGTATACACGAAGCTTGAAGTCGATGAGGCGCAGGGGTGGACGGATCATCTACCATGGAGTCATGTTGAAGGTGGAGTTGGATTGAGGGGCTACGACGTAAGTGCACAGAGAGTTGAAGCCTATTCAGCGGAAAAAAGCGAGTGACACGCAGTTCGGACTGGAGCCCAGTGGTCTGATAAAAGCGTGAAACTCGTCACCGGCCGGTGATGATCGGTGGTACTCTGCAGTGGGAGTTGAGTGGTGTGGGTTCGCGACCCTTGAGACTCGACCGGGACAGCGGAGGCTTGACGCGGTAATAGCGGCGAGGCGTGCGGTATGCACGGGGCATGGAGACGGGCCAGGGCTCTGGTGGTCATACATGTGGTGAGACAACTACGAATTTGACTCAGGATGACGACAAGGAACGGTGAAATTCCTTCAAGTTTCAGACAGGCGGTTAAGAAAGGAGCGGTGATGTCGAGTTCAGGTAACTTTTATGTGTGACACCCAATATGTGAGTTGTTCATTTTCACGCAGGTCAGTGATCAGTGTGTGATGGCGTTGGACGGATACTCTGAAAGTTGAAAGCACAAACTAGAGTAACAAGGAACTTAATTTTGCTCGAGTGTTGACTGTGGTCAAGAAAAGGAGGGACTACAAAGTTGCAGGTGGAGTCATATGGAGTCTTTGGAGTAGCAACGATACTCATGGGATAAACTCAAGTCCAATGTACATGGAAGTTTGACGCATTGATGAATTTAAGATGGTGGAGAATATTCGTCAAGGTGGAGTTTGTTGGAGTTGTGTCGAATATAGTGTACAAGGTAGGTTACAGTTGGACTATGAGTTGTATTGTGTTTACATAGGGTGTGGAGTCGTGTTCAATTAGGACACTTATATCCTAGGCCTCTCATATATAGCGGGGGTAGACACACGATGTAACCTATGCCAACATAATATCACAGGTGCGCAAGGGGGAGCCGGCGGCGTGTGCCGGAGCCCGGGTGGCCGGTGTGCGGTATTGTGACGGTGTCACGGGGAGGAGCGCCCGTAGTCAAGCCCCGGGATATAGCCATATCGGTGAACCTCGTTAACAAATTTCGGTGTCGTGCTCATGTGATTGCTTGATCCTCAGATGATTAATGGTATGCATTGAATTTATTCTAACAGGTGTGAGCAGTTCAGTAGGATGGACAAAGTTGAGACGCCAATGTGTTTTTGGGAGGTGTAGGTAACTAGGAGTAAGACATTGGAAGAAAAAAATTCCATCCAAACACATGTGATATAGGGACACAGATCAGGTAACATGCACCTTTATCAAAAAGAGACCGCCAGGAAAGAATGATAGCGTCTCGCCATCACAAAGCTTAGCCGCATTTGTCAAAAGGCTCAACAGCGACAGGGACGGTTGGAGCTTTAATCCCGTGGAAGATCTTCTGAAACCCAGACAAAGCGGTAAACTTACCCCATCACATTGCACGGCCTCAGCTTCTTCTATTTGTGACGATGACGATGGGAGTAAATTCTTTTATTTTCTGAACTACTAGGGCAGGGAGCATGTGAAGTTCGACCTGGACGAATTAATAAATTTTATAACAAAAAAAAGACATTTCTAAGAGAGAGACAAAAGGAAAAAAAAGGAGGAGGGGGGGGGGGGTGAATACTTTGCTGCTCTAACAAGAAACAAACTGCTTTCGACAAAGCTCCGATTCTCCCAGCAACAGAAAACATTCCGTTCCATTCCATTGCCCCCACTTTTTAAGGGGTTAGGATCCTCTGCAGTACTGTATGATGTTGTACAGTCACTGCCAGGTGAGACCTGGCCCCACATGTTATCCATACTACAGCACCATACGGTACTGCAGAGGATCTAAACCCCTTTTTTAGAGGCCAGTTTTTTTTCTTCTTCATGGTATTTTATAGGCCAGAATAGTCCTTCCTCTTTTCTTCTCTCAGCTCTCTGTGACGGTTTCGAAGGAAGCCCACGGGCCTTTTCGTCGCGAGACGCGAAAACGCCCATATGCTTTTTTTTAATGGGAAAATGCCCATATGCTTGATGGGCTCAGACGGACAGCACAGATGAAAGAAGGACGCATCGCTTTCGGCTCGAAACACCGCATTGATTGCCACGTCCAGAACGAAAAAATAACGACGAGGTGTTAGAGATATATTTGGGTTACATGTAGTTTAGGATTCCTACCTTATCTCTAGGAGAGGCGTCTTGCCCTCCAAGTCTTGTACTCAATATATACTCGCCCTCGAGGCTCAATAATACAACCATCATATTCCGCAACAATCCCTCTCTCTCCCTTCTAACATGGTATCAGCCTAATCACGATCCAAACCCTAACCACCACCGCTTTCGCACCCACGCGCCGTCCCCGGGGTGGTCGGCCTCCATGACCGCCGCCGGGGGCCGCGCCGCCCGTAGCTAGGGTTCGTCCGCCGGTCGTGTTGACCGGCTGCCCTAGAGAGTCTTTTTCCCGAGCGTTGCTCCGGGGTTTTCTCTCTCGCTGGTCGTTTTGATCAGCGTTTTCTTTTTAGTCTTCCGATCTACGATCGGTTTGAGTCGCCCGCCGCCGCCGTCGCCCCTCGCGCGCCTCTACTCCGATACCGGCATCGACTACATCGGCCTCTTCATCAACTGTGCGGCCGACGCGGCTAGCTCCGCCGTCTCCGCACGTGATTCTCCACCGACGGTCGTCGCCTTCATCGATCTGGAATCCGCCGTCAACCCCGTCTTCGACATACTCTGCATCACGCTCGTCCCGAGCACTGGCTGCTGATCTGCGCCGTGTGCTCCCACGCACGCATTGGATACAGGGGCCTAGGCCTTCACGTGGGTATTGCGTGGGTCTTCCCACGTCCCAGAAAGAGGCATGCATCCGTGTTGTTGGCCGGTCATGCCAGTGCTTGGGCTCCTGGCCCAGACTCGTGCGCGTCATCCTGCACGGCGCGTGCCCACGCTGCACCAATCACCGGCTCCTGTTACATCTGACGGCAACGCACGGCGAGCAACTACTCCAACCTCATGGGCGTTTGGACTGATCATCTAAGCGACCGCGATTCATTCCATCTGTGCTGCGCGGTCGATCAGATCAATCGTTCTGCGCACGCCTCCACGGGATTTTCATAAAGATTGTCATCGAGCATGCGCGCCTCTTCACCGATCGAGCATCGGGCTGCCGCTGCGTCGCCCCGTAGGGCCGCAGTGCCGCCGCCCCGTGGTTCTTCTCCCGACTGCACCGACCCGCGTCACCGCTGCGCCGCCCCTTCGGGCCGTAGTGCCGCGACTCGCGGTCCATCGCCGCCCCGAGGACGTCCGCTCCTGGTCGTCCCCGTGGCCGCACCGACCCTCGCGCCGCCGCTGCGTCGCCCCGTCGGGCCGTAGCGAGCGTGGCACGCGGTCCACGCAGCCGTCTCGAGGCCGTCCCTGCGGTTGCACCGACCTGCACTCCTCCGCCACACCGCCCCTTGGGCTGTCGCGCCGCGGCCCGCGGTCTCAGCCGCCGCCCCGAGGTCTTACCGCCGTCGCCCGACCTGCCCGCCGCCGCTGCGTCGCTCCTTCGGACCGTAGCGCCGCGCCTGTGGTCCACTTCGCCGTCCCCGCGCATCGACTTCCCGTGGTATGCGCCGCGCCGTCTTCCTTGGCGCGGGAACGCCACCGTCCGCGCCGGTCTTCGTCACGCTGTCAGGGTTCTTCGCCTACTTCGAGCACCGCCGCCGCACTCCTAACCTAGCCGCCGCCGCCGCCGCCAGGCCGCCGCGGTCGCTCTTCTTTGGCCGCCGCCGCCGCTACCTTCGTAGCCGCCGCCGCCCGTCCACCCCCTTCGTCTTCGTCCAAGCACTAGCCCGTCGCCAGCGTCGCCGTCATCTACCCCGACCACCGTTGGTGACATCGGCCCTGCGCCGATAGACGCCGCAATTGTCGTCGAGTTCTTCTCTGCTGGCCCCTCTGACTTCTCCGACATGGCGTACAGCTCGTGCAGGTCCCTCGTCTACGCATGCCCGGCGCTGGCAACACCGATGCGTGCCTTCATCCACGACGTGTCCCCGGGCCTGGCAAGCCTGGTCGGCGCTTCGTCAACTTCGCCTTCGTCCGTCTACGCATGCCCGGTGCTGGCAACACTGGTGCGTGCCTTCGTCCACGATGTGTCCCCGGGCTTGGCAAACCCGTCGCGACGCGTCGTCAACAACATCTTCTTCCCGGCGCACCACTACTTCGACACCCTTGCGCCCATGCTAACTCGGCGCCCCCTTGCGCCTGCGGCTCCACAGCGACTTCCTCGACACCGGCCACCTCGACATCGACATCGACCACGGCATTCTTCGCACGGCTACCTCAACCACGGCTACACCATCCTACGCTCTCGGCTACATCGACATCGGCACAAAGGGCTATCATCCGCTTGAGCAACTCGTCGGCTTCCTCTACAGTCAATGCGTCCGCGACGCGACACCGTCCACGACGCTCCCGCTAGGACTACGGGGGGATGTCAGCCCATCGGCTGCTACTCTCTCCAGTCTGACCGTCCGCGACGCTCCTGTTGTTCGCAACGCTACCGCTACGACTGCGGGGGGATGTTAGAGATATATTTGGGTTACATGTAGTTTAGGATTCCTACCTTATCTCTAGGAGAGGCGTCTTGCCCTCCAAGTCTTGTACTCAATATATACTCGCCCTCGAGGCTTAATAATACAACCATCATATTCCGCAACAATCCCTCTCTCTCCCTTCTAACACGAGGACGTGTTTGAGGTTAGTCTTGACCTGAACTTGGCCTTGGACCGGCTCCTGTGCGCGACGGACTGATGTCTGATCCGACGGTGACGGCGCGGTGACCTGGTCCGGCTTGCTACCTCCATCGCCTTGACTCGTCCGCCTCTTCCCTCCTCGCAAGGTTTCTGAGATTAATAAATACCCAAGCACATCGTCCCATTTAGTACGGCGACTTTGTTGTGACTTTGGGGAGGAAAAAACCAACGGACCGCAATGAGTTGATTTTTTATGTCAGTCTCCCCGCAAGAGAAAAAGGAAGAAAAGGGACCGGCAAAATCTGTAGAATGAAAAGGGAAACTGATCCTAGACTAGGCGGGAGCAGACTCGTATCTAACGAGCCACACAATTTCAAACCCATCCTCATACATCTAGGTCCGTAGACCACCTAGCGAGGACTACAAGCACTGAGCGAGCTGAAGACACACCGCCGTCATCGCCCCTTTCTCGTTGGAGTCGGACAAACATTGTTGTAGTAGACAGTCGAAAAGTCGTCGTGCTAAGACCTCATAGGATCAGCACACCATAATAGATCGAAAGGATCCAACCTGCAGATACACCGATATAGAGAAAGAACGGATCCAGGCTGATCTCCCGAAGACAAACACCGACCGGGGCCCACGAGATCTGTCGGAGACACCCCTCCACATGTTTTCCGACGACGTTTGAAGCATCACTAGGGCGAGGCTAGGTGGGAAGAATCTCATTCCATCTTCAAGAAGCCGTCGCCGTCTCGTCTTCTTGAGCATGACACAAAACCCTAACAAACTTTGAAAAGCACATACAAACGTAGCCATCCCGTCTGCAAGGGCCGGGATCCACCGCGCCTCCATGGTCCAAGGGCCATAGGAGATCGACGAGGCGAACCGCCGGTGGCGCCGATGAGAGGCAAAAAACCTTAAAATAGAGTCCGAAAGAGGGCAGGAGCGAAGGGGTACGCCCTCCGTTCCTTTATGTAAGGTGTATTTTTTTTGGCACGGTGACCACTGCACATAATTATAGACATGTTATGATGAAATTACCCTTGACAAATTTTTTGGTTGGAAGCAAGTAAATCAGTTACTCCAGAAAAGTAAGAGATACGTGCAATCGATAGAGAGATAATTTCCTTATTTTGCTATAAGGAGAGATACATACAATCAGGAGAGAGATACTTTTCTTTTTTACGGAGTGCTAACAGAGGAATCACGAGGAATTAGGAAAAATGCATCTTACATTCTGAAATTTTATCAAAAATAAATACAACTCATATAAAGAAACAGAGGGAGTATATCAATTGTTCACCGTAGCGGCCGCTGCTCTTATCTCTCATGACTAAGTCTTTATTAATCCGCATCGATGTGCCGCTAGCAAAAGACACCTCAAAACTCAATAGAGTCTAAAGTATAGAATCCTAAATCCACACAAGAATAACACATGGAAACCATTGCTGCACAATCGAGTATGAATGGAACCCTAGATTGCCAAGGATCCAAGGAAGGAAAAAGAGAAAGGGAAAAGGAAAGTGGAACCGGATACAAAACCGGCGGTTCGAGCAAACCTTCCCCCCTCGTTAATCGCTAGCGGTCTATAAAACCCAGCCCACGGACAGGGCACCATCGCCAACGCCACCCACCGCGCCCCGTTTATTATTCCCCTTCGCGCAGCCGCCCCCGTGTCTCCCGTGCGCACCTTCTCGAAGCCTCCCCCATGGCGGACCAGCTCACCGACGAGCAGATCGCCGAGTTCAAGGAGGCCTTCAGCCTCTTCGACAAGGATGGCGACGGTAACCCCCCCCCCCCCCCCCCCCTCTCCCCTCTCTCCCCTGTATCTCGCGGCCGGCCGGATCGGGCTCGGGCGCCGCCCGACCTCGATCCGGCCGAATTGGGTTTTGTCTCTAGATCCGGTCGGTGATGCCTGGGCTGCGTGGTCTCTTTAGGCCTTTCGTGTTGCTCTGGGCGTGCGCCTGCGCGGGATGGATGCTTGCATCTGATGGACGGGGTCGTTTGCTCGGGCCAGTTGTTTGTTCTGTGGCCGAGTGCGGGCGGGTTGTCTTGTTACTGTGTTCCGATTTGTGGCTGTAGGACTTGGGGGTGCTCCCGTGGGAGGAACAATTCGGGGGCAGCAGCGACTGGTTGCATTTAGGAGCTAGGGTTTAGAGCTGTAGAGTGTTTCGGAATTTCTAGTGACAGAGATGAGAATCAGGTTGTTGTCATACACTGATGTAAACTTATCTAGGCCAATGAGCATCTGTTTTGTTACAATTATAGTGTGGAACGCAGCAACGAGTGGACTAGATGGTGAATTGGAGTACCGTAGTAGATGATGCCAAGGATTTAGTCAGGATTTCTCATCCTGTTTAGCTCTCCTTTTATAACGCGACACTGAAGAGACTTTTTGGTGACAGTAGCAGCATGATCTAGCTTCTGGTAGCCTGGAAGTTGGAGATCTAGTCTTAACTGTGTAGTCTAAGACCAACACTTGATTTGTAGATTCCTCTTTTCTAGTAGTGTCATAGCTCATTTCTGCATCATTTATGTTATTTCCTTGCTTGTGCTACATTGAAGGACTATGTTTCAGCACGGCTTTAGATGCAAGTTGGTCTAGTCTGTGATCTGTGTCATATCTAATTGTACACATGATGACTTGTAGAATTGTAAGGTTGACTTTTGATTTCATATGTTAAATGGGCAGCAAGAACTACATTTTATTTACTTGATAGGATGCAATCCAAGTTGATGCTAAACCTAAGCACTGCTTTCTTAAGGCTTCTGCCTGGCGGTCCATCATTTCTTCAGCTGATGCATGATTCATAAATTGATTTCTAGAATTCAGTATGTTGAAATGAACGTCAGCGACACTATAGGAAAGCGTCTGGCAAGTTAACCTATCTTATTGTTCCCTTCATGTTACCCAGCCGGCCTATAATATTTAATCCGTACTGCTTATCCTGCAATACAGTGCTTGTTTAAAGCCATGTTTGTTTACGATTCCCAGCTGTTCCAACTTGCAGCTCCTTATAGTAACAATATATAGGTGCGTGTAAGTGGCCAACATGCTGATTGGAGGTATTATGACATATCATGTGTTGTTAGGACAACAAGAACACATTGGGTATTTTATATGCGGCGAACAGACCAATCTTAAATCCCTAGTAAACTTGCTCTTATTTTATTTCGTAGCGCTAGATAACGAATGCTTGCTGAATTTTGTGCAGGTTGCATCACCACCAAGGAGCTTGGAACCGTGATGCGGTCCCTCGGGCAGAACCCCACGGAGGCGGAGCTGCAGGACATGATCAACGAGGTTGACGCGGACGGCAACGGCACCATCGACTTCCCCGAGTTCCTGAACCTGATGGCGAGGAAGATGAAGGACACGGACTCGGAGGAGGAGCTCAAGGAGGCGTTCCGCGTGTTCGACAAGGACCAGAACGGCTTCATCTCGGCGGCGGAGCTGCGCCACGTGATGACCAACCTCGGGGAGAAGCTGACGGACGAGGAGGTGGACGAGATGATCCGGGAGGCGGACGTGGACGGCGACGGCCAGATCAACTACGAGGAGTTCGTCAAGGTCATGATGGCCAAGTGAGGTGGCGGCGGGACAGGGGTCTTCCCTCCCACGAAATAAGCTTAAAATTCAAGTGGATTGGAATGCCAGACAGACTCGCGTGGTTGTATTTTGTGCTATGTTTTTTAAGGATACTGTTGCCTGTTGGGTAGTTGGTCGGGTTATCTATCTTGTAGCGGTGTAGTCTTGGGGGAGCAGCATCGGAATTACTACCTGGTTTCTTTTGGTTGTGGCACTTATCTTGTTCGTCTTATCATGGAATTTAGGGGCGTTGTGCAAATCTCGGTTTTTGCGCTGCAGTTTGCGTGTCTGCTTGGTTTGTGTTCAGCTCCAAAATGCTGGCCGGAGTACATTGTATGGATTCCATTTGGCATGCTTGGACCTTCTGGAACTTCGGTGGTAGCTGTGATTTCTGAACTGCGCTGGTGCAAATTGTCTTGTACAGTTGTTGGACGACGGAACAGAACTCAAGTCGACAGCAAAACCAACAGCTGCATTTGTCGGAATCTAAACAGGGATCCATATGATGGGGCCTGGTTAGCTCGAGATCCAGCTCCTGGCGCCGCGATTCCCCGCTGTACTCTCTGGTGTTTTGCAACTTGTACCATCTTATGATTGAACGAAACCAAATGTGGTGGATGGCACGTCGCTCTTGTGTGCCAACAATATGGCATGGAAGTGGTAATCATGCTATGCTATGATGATCAATTGTTGGGTACATAGTTGGTTGGCGCCAGCTCGTTGAACTATTCCTTTTCCCTTTTCAACCTGTCCGTTGTTTTCATCAAAGCATAAGCCGTTGATATTTTTATCATAATACATCTTTTTCCGTTTTGAAAAAAACATCTTCACCATAAAAATGCCAAAATTGGCAGAGTTCAACTTGGTGTCATCTGTCATGTGCAGCGATTTGCTTCGGAGAATAACGAGAGAGGGAAAGTTGTCATTGCTTACGATCTCTCTTGATTTTTGACCTGTCAAAAGGAAAGAAAAGCGACCTTCGCTAAAGTTGCTTCATCGTGACGAGCAGCCCGGACAGCAATTAGGGCAATCAATCAGTCCATTTCTTTCCCTCTCCCTCCAGCAGCTCGGCTCTCTCTGGTCTCTGCCCGCCATGGCGGCCAAGCTGACCCAGGAGCAGGCGGACGAGTGCAAGGAGGTGTTCGACCTGTTCGACGGCGACGAGGACGGCCGCATCGCCGCCGGCGAGCTGGTCACGGCGCTCCGCTCGCTGGGCCAGAACGTGGACGAGGCCGAGGCGCGGGGCTTCCTCGAGGACGCCGGCGCGGGCGGCGCCGGCGCCGTCGCCATCGACCTCCCCACGTTCCTGGCCGTGGCCGCGCGCAAGGCCAACGCCGGCGTATCGGCCAAGGGACTGGCCCAGTGCCTCGACGCGTTCGACGACGACGGGAGCGGCGTCATCCCCGCGGAGCAGCTGCGGCAGGTGATGCTCACCCACGGCGACCGGCTCACGGAGGAGGAGGCCGACGAGCTGGTCCGCAAGGCCGACCCCCGCGGCGAGGGCCGCGTCCAGTGCAAGGAGCTCGTCAAGGTGCTCATGAACAACAAGTGATCGGCGAGCTTCTCTGATCTGATGCGTCGATCGATCGGCCGATCTGGGGACCGGTGAAGTGTTGTCCTCCGGTGAGGAAATGGTGCCATGTTTCTTGATTTGGTGATGTACTCCTACTGGTTTTGCTGTAATATTGGATTGGATGCGAATGCTCTGCATACGCGAAGTCCTGGCTGCAATATGTATGCTGCGTTTGTTTCGTTGTATGTATGTATTGTATGCATACACAAATTGCTTTAACGACGATTTTGCACATGTATCAAAGACATTGCCAGCGCAAATCCGGTGCGCTGCTTCCTTGGTTTGGTTAGTGAAATCGGTAGGATTTGAAAATGGATATTTTTCGCACCCGGCCGTTTCAATTTACTTAGCATGTTTTTTTTACGGATTTACTTTGCATATTAGTATTGTGTCTTAAGTTGAACTACATAAATTTTAAAACAAAGTATAGAAAAAATCATCAACATCTATAATACCAAATCAACACTATTGGATTCATCATTGAATACATTTTCACATCATATATATGTTTGTTACTGTACCACACATAAAGAAAGAGGTAATACTACATGCATACATGATGGGTGAATGGACGGATGCATCATATAGTTAACAAGAGTGGGGAAGTATCTTCCATGGTGAACCTCACTTCATTCATTTTCTTTGAAAATTACGAACTTCATTTGGCAGGCCTTCGTTGGAGGGGGTACCTCATATCGAGGCTAGACTAGAAGTGGTGAATCACCGGCTTCTTCATCAGCCGGTGAATGTGCAGGGTACGTGTTGGAGCTAGTTGGTCCCCTCCCATTTGCTCTGGAAGGGATGGTGGGGTTTGAAGTGGACACTGAAAGTAGCAGTTGCATCAAGAAATCACTCACTCTTCCGATGTGTGGACGGCGCACACACATGAGCCCGATCTCCAACACACTTTTGAGTCCCCCGTCAAATTGGCCCCTCAGCCCTTTGTCAGCTGCATCGAGAATTGTATTGTTCGCTTGACATTTCAAGACCTTCTCAATAAGGTTGTTCTTCTCATTAGTCTGTATGGTTGGTTTTTCACCGCTGACAATCTCGAGCAACATCACGCCTAAGCTGTAGACGTCGGATTGCCTGCATGCCTTTCCGATCTCAATATATGCCGGGCCGATGTATGATCGACTCCCAATTATATTCATCCTTGTGCGTGAGGTTTGGGTATGGTTGACTTGTGTCACCAGCCCAAAGTCAGACAGTTTGGCATTGAAGTCCATGTCTAGCATTACATTTCCTGGCTTGATATCTCTATGCACGATGCACTTGGGACATTCAGTATGGAGTATGCAAGACCGGAGGCAATTCTGTTAGAGCGTGGACTCGCTTCCCACTTGGATTGCACGATCGTTGCACGATCGTCTCTCACCACGTCCTGCCGCGGTTGCGCCCGGCTCCCCTATTTATGTACTCCTCTCTGTATTATGTAAGGACACTCAACAATCAAGCACTTTACAGCGTGGACTCGCTTCCCACTTGGATTGCACGATCGTTGCACGATCGTCTCTCCCACGTCCTGCCGCGGTTGCGCCCGGTCCCCTATTTATGTACTCCTCTCTGTATTCTGTAAGGACACTGAACAATCAAGCACTTTACATGGTATCAGATATCCGATCCATCCCTCCCCTCCCACGATCGCCATGACGAATCTGAAGGAAATATGCCCTAGAGGCAATAATGAAGTTATTATTTATTTCCTATATCATGATAAATGTTTATTATTCATGCTAAAATTGTATTAACCGGAAACATAATACATGTGTGAATACATAGACAAACAGAGTGTCACTAGTACGCCTCTACTAGACTAGCTCGTTAATCAAAGATGGTTATGTTTCCTAACCATGGACAAAGAGTTGTTATTTGATTAACGGGATCACATCATTAGGTGAATGATCTGATTGACATGACCCATTCCATTAGCTTAGCACCCGATCGTTTAGTATGTTGCTATTGCTTTCTTCATGACTTATACATGTTCCTATGACTATGAGATTATGCAACTCCCGTTTGCCGGAGGAACACTTTGTGTGCTACCAAACGTCACAACATAACTGGGTGATTATAAAGGTGCTCTATAGGTGTCTCCAAAGGTACATGTTGGGTTGGCGTATTTCGAGATTAGGATTTGTCACTCCGATTGTCGGAGAGGTATCTCTGGGCCCTCTCGGTAATGCACATCACATAAGCCTTGCAAGCATTGCAACTAATGAGTTAGTTGTGAGATGATGTATTACGGAACGAGTAAAGAGACTTGCCAGTAACGAGATTGAACTAGGTATTGAGATACCGACGATCGAATCTCGGGCAAGTAACATACAGATGACAAAGGGAACAACATATGTTGTTATGCGGTCTGACCGATAAAAGATCTTCGTAGAATATGTAGGAGCCAATATGAGCATCCAGGTTCCGCTATTGGTTATTGACCGGAGACATGTCTCAGTCATGTCTACATTGTTCTCGAACCCGTAGGGTCCACACGCTTAAGGTTTCGATGGCAGTTATATTATGAGTTTATGCATTTTGATGTACCTAAGTTTGTTCGGAGTCCCGGATGTGATCACGGACATGACGAGGAGTCTCGAAATGGTCGAGACATAAAGATTGATATATTGGAAGCCTATATTTGGATATCAGAAGTGTTCCGGGTGAAATCGGGATTTTACCGGAGTATCGGGAGGTTACCGGAACCCCCCGGGAGGTATATGGGCCTTAGTGGGCCTTAGTGGAAGAGAGGAGAGGTGGCCAGGGCTGGGCCATGCGCCCCTCCCCCCTAGTCCGAATAGGACAAGGAGAGGGGGCCGGCGCCCCCCTTCCTTCTCTCTCTCCTCTTTCCCCCCTCCCGAATCCTATTCCAACTAGGAAAGGGGGGGGGGAATCCTACTGCCGGAGGGAGTAGGACTCCTCCTGGCGCGCCCTCTCCTGGCCGGCCGCACCCCCCCTTTGATCCTTTATATACGGAGGCAGGGAGCACCCCTAGAGACACAAGTTGATCTTCGTGATCGTTCCTTAGCCGTGTGCGGTGCCCCCCTCCACCATATTCTACCTCGGTCATATTGTAGCGGTGCTTAGGCTAAGCCCTGCGACGGTTGAACATCAAGATCGTCACCATGCCGTCGTGCTGACGGAACTCTTCCCTGACACTTTGCTGGATCAGAGTCCGGGGATCGTCATCGAGCTGAACGTGTGCTAGAACTCGGAGGTGCCGTAGTTTCGGTGCTTGATCGGTCGGGCCGTGAAGACGTACGACTACATCAACCACGTTGTGCTAACGCTTCCGTTGTCGATCTACAAGGGTACGTAGATCACACTCTCCCCTCTCGTTGCTATGCATCACCATGATCTTGCATGTGCGTAGGAATTTTTTTGAAATTACTACGTAACCCAACAGTGGCATCCGAGCCTAGGTTTTATGTGTTGATGTTATATGCACGAGTAGAACACAAGTGAGTTGTGGGCGATATAAGTCATACTGCTTACCAGCATGTCATACTTTGGTTCGGCGGTATTGTTGGATGAAGCGGCCCGGACCGACATTACGCGTACGCTTACGCGAGACTGGTTCTACCGCCGTGCTTTGCACACTAGTGGCTGGCGGGTGTCAGTTTCTCCAACTTTAGTTGAACCGAGTGTGGCTACGCCCGGTCCTTGCGAAGGTTAAAACAGCACCAACTTGACAAACTATCGTTGTGGTTTTGATGCATAGGTAAGATTGGTTCTTGCTTAAGCCCGTAGCAGCCATGTAAAACTTGTAACAAACAAAGTAGAGGACGTCTAACTTGTTTTTGCAGGGCATGTTGTGATGTGATATGGTCAAGACATGATGCTTAAATTTTATTGTATGAGATGATCATGTTTTGTAACCAAGTTATCGGCAACTGGCAGGAGCCATATGGTTGTCGCTTTATTGTATGCAATGCAATCGCGCTGTAATGCTTTACTTTATCACTAAGCGGTAGCGATAGTCGTGGAAGCATAAGATTGGCGAGACGACAACGATGCTACGATGGTGATCAAGGTGTCGCGCCGGTGACGATGGTGATCACGACGGTGCTTCGAAGATGGAGATCACAAGCACAAGATGATGATGGCCATATCATATCATTTATATTGATTGCATGTGATGTTTATCTTTTATGCATCTTATCTTGCTTTGATTGACGGTAGCATTATAAGATGATCTCTCACTAATTATCAAGAAGTGTTCTCCCTGAGTATGCACCATTGCGAAAGTTCTTCGTGCTGAGACACCATGTGATGATCGGGTGTGATAGGCTCTACGTTCAAATACAACGGGTGCAAAACAGTTGCACACGCGGAATACTCAGGTTATACTTGACGAGCCAAGCATATACAGATATGGCCTCGGAACACGGAGACCGAAAGGTCGATTGTGAATCATATAGTAGATATGATCAACATAGTGATGTTCACCAATGAAACTACTCCATCTCACGTGATGATCGGACATGGTTTAGTTGATTTGGATCACGTGATCACTTAGAGGATTAGAGGGATGTCTATCTAAGTGGGAGTTCTTAAGTAATATGATTAATTGAACTTAAATTTATCATGAACTTAGTCCTGGTAGTATTTTGCAAATCATGTTGTAGATCAATAGCTCACATTGTTGCTTCCCTGTGTTTATTTTGATATGTTCCTAGAGAAAATTGTGTTGAAAGATGTTAGTAGCAATGATGCGGATTGGATCCGTGATCTGAGGTTTATCCTCATTGCTGCACAGAAGAATTATGTCCTTGATGCACCGCTAGGTGACAGACCTATTGCAGGAGCAGATGCAGACGTTATGAACGTTTGACTAGCTCAATATGATGACTACTTAATAGTTTAGTGCATCATGCTTAACGGCTTAGAATCGGGACTTCAAAAGACGTTTTGAACGTCATGGACCATATGAGATGTTCCAGGAGTTGAAGTTAATATTTCAAGCAAATACCCGAGTTGAGAGATATGAAGTCTCCAACAAGTTCTATAGCCAAAAGATGGAGGAGAACCGCTCAACTAGTGAGCATGTGCTCAGACTGTCTGGGTACTACAATCGCTTGAATCAAATGGGAGTTAATCTTCCAGATAAGATAGTGATTGACAGAATTCTCTAGTCACCATCACCAAGTTAGTAGAACTTCGTGATGAACTATAGTATGCAAGGGATGACGAAAACGACTCCCGAGCTTTTCATGATGATGAAATCGATGAAGGTAGAAATCAAGAAAAAGCATCAAGTGTTGATGGTAGACAAGACCACTAGTTTCAATAAAAGGGCAAAGGGAAGAAGGGGAACTTCAAGAAGAACAGCAAGCAAGTTACTGCTCAAGTGAAGAAGCCCAAGTCTGGTCCTAAGCCTGAGACTAAGTGCTTCTACTCCAAAGGGACTGGTCACTGAAGCGGAACTGCCCCAAGTATTTGGCGGATAAGAAGGATGGCAAAGTGAACAAAGGTATATTTGATATACAGATTATTAATGTGTATTTTACTAGTGTTCGTAGCAACCCCTCGGTATTTGATACTGGTTCAGTTGCTAAGAGTAGTAACTCGAAACGGGAGTTGCAGAATGAACAGAAACTAGTTAAGGGTGAAGTGACGATGTGTGTTGGAAGTAGTTCCAAGATTGATATGATCATCATCGCACACTCCCTATACTTTCAGGATTAGTGTTGAACCTAAATAAGTGTTATTTGGTGTTTGCGTTGAGCATGAATATGATTTGATCATGTTTATTGCAATACGGTTATTCATTTAAGTTAGAAAATAATTGTTGTTCTGTTTACATGAATAAAACCTTATATGGTTACACACCCAATGAAAATGGTTCATTGGATCTCGATCGTAGTGATACACATATTCATAATATTGAAGACAAAAGATGCAAAGTTAATAATGATAGTGCAACTTATTTGTGGCACTGCCGTTTAGGTCATATTGGTGTAAAGCGCATGAAGAAACTCCATGCTGATGGGATTTTGGAATCACTTGATTATGAATCACTTGATGCTTGTGAACCATGCCTTATGGGCAAGATGACTAAGACTCCGTTCTCCAGAACAATGGAGCGAGCAACTGACTTATTGGAAATAATACATACTGATGTATGTGATCCGATGAGTGTTGAGGCTCGCGGTAGGTATCGTTATTTTCTAACCTTCACAGATAATTTGAGCAGATGTGAGTATATCTACTTGATGAAACATAAGTCTAAAACATTTGAAAAGTTCAAAGAATTTCAGAGTGAAGTGGAAAATCATCGTAACAAGAAAATAAAGTTTCTACGATCTGATCGTGGAGAAGAGTATTTGAATTACGAGTTTGGTCTTCAGTTAAAACAGTGTGAAATAGTTTCACTACTCACGCCACCTGGAACACCACAGTGTAATGGTGTGTTCGAACATCGTAATCGTACTTTATTTGATATGGTGCGATCTATGATGTCTCTTACAGATTTACCGCTATTGTTTTGGGGTTATGCATTAGAGACAGCTACATTCATGTTAAATAGGGCACCATCTAAATCCGTTTGAGATGACACCGTATGAACTATGGTTTAGCAAGAAACCTAAGCTGTCGTTTCTTAAAGTTTGAGGTTGCAATGCTTATGTGAAAAAGTTTCAACTTGATAAGCTCAAACCTAAATCGGAGAAGTGCGTCTTCATAGGATATCCAAAGGAAACTATTGGATACATCTTCTATCACAGATCCGAAGGCAAGACTTTTGTTGCTAAATTCGGAAACTTTCTAGAGAAGGAGTTTCTCTCGAAAGAAGTGAGTGGGAGGAAAGTAGAAAACTTGATAAGGTAATTGTACCTTCTCCCTTATTGGAAAGTAGTTCATGACAGAAATATGTTCTTGTGACTACTACACCAATTAGTGAGGAAGCTAATGATAGTGATCATGTAAGTTCAGATCAAGTTACTACCGAATCTCGTAGGTAAACCAGAGTGAGATCCGCACCAGAGTGGTACGGTAATCCTGTTCTGGAAGTCATGTTACTAGACCATGATGAACTTACGAACTATGAGGAAGTGATGATGAGCCCAGATTCCGCGAAATGGTTTGAGGCCATGAAATCTGAGATATGATCCATGTATGAGAACAAAGTATGGACTTTGATGGATTTGCCCGATGATCGGCAAGCCATAGAAAATAAATGGATCTTCAAGAGGAAGACAGACGCTGATAGTAGTGTTACTATCTACAAAGCTAGACTTGTCGAAAAAGGTTTTTGACAAAGTTCAAGGTGTTGACTACGATGAAATTTTCTCACTCGTAGCGATGCTTAAGTCTGTCCAAATCATGTTAGCAATTGCCGCATTTTTATAAAATCTGGCAAATGGATAAACAAAACTATATTCCTTGATGGATTTAAAGAAGAGTTGTATATGATGCAATCAGAAGGTTTTGTCAATCCTAAAGGTGCTAACAAAATATGCAAGCTCCAGCATCCATCTATGGACTGGTGCAAGCATCTCGGAGTTGGAATATACGTTTTGATAAGTTGATCAAAGCATATAATTTTATACAGACTTGCGGTGAAGCCTATATTTACAAGAAAGTGAGTGGGAGAACTACAGTATTTCTGATAAGCATATGTGAATGACATATTGTTGATCGGAAATAATGTAGAATTATTCTGCAAAGCATAAAGGAGTGTTTTTAAAGAAGTTTTTCAAAGAAAGACCTCGGTGAAGCTGCTTACATATTAAGCATCAAAATCTATAGAGATAGATCAAGACGCTTGATAAGTTTTTTTAATGAGTACATACCTTGACAATATTTTGAAGTAGTTCAAAAATGGAACAGTCAAAGAAAGAGTTCTTGGCTGTGCTACAAGGTATGAAATTGAGTAAGACTCAAAGCCCGACCACGGCATAAGATATAAAGAGAATGAAAGTCATTCCCTATGCCTCAGCCATAGGTTCTATAAAGTATGCCATGATGTGTACCCGATCTATTATATACCCTACACTGTGTTAAGCAAGGGAGTACAATAGTGATCTAAGAGTAAATCACTGGACATTGGTCAAAATTATCCTTAGTGGAATAAGGAAATATTTCTCGATTATGGAGGTGACAAAACGTTCGTCGTAAAAAGTTACGTTGATACAAGTTTTGACACATATCTAGATGGCTCTAAGTCTCGATCTACATACATATTGAAAGTGGGAACAATTAGCTAGAGTAGCTCCGTGCAGAGCATTGTAGACATGGAATTCGCAAAATACTTACGGATCCGTATGTGACAGACCCGTTGACTAAAATCATCTCACAAGCAAAACATGATCACACCTTAGTACTCTTTGGGTGTTAATCACATAAATGATGTGAACTAGATTATTGACTCTAGTAAACCCTTTGGGTATAGGTCACATGACGATGTGAACTATGGGTGTTAATCACATGGTGATATGAACTCTTAGTGTTGAATCACATGGCGATGTGAACTAGATTATTGACTCTAGTGCAAGTGGGAGACTGAAGGAAATATGCCCTAGAGGCAATAATAAAGTTATTATTTATTTCCTTATATCATGATAAATGTTTATTATTCATTCTAGAATTGTATTAACCAGAAACATAATATATGTGTGAATACATAGACAAACAGAGTGTCACTAGTACGCCTCTACTAGACTAGCTCGTTAATCAAAGATGGTTATGTTTCCTAACCATGGACAAAGAGTTGTTATTTAATTAACGGGATCACATCATTAGGTGAATGATCTGATTGACATGACCCATTCCATTAGCTTAGCACCTGATCGTTTAGTATGTTGCTATTGCTTTTTCATGACTTATACATGTTCCTATGACTATGAGATTATGCAACTCCCGTTTGCCGGAGGAACACTTTGTGTGCTACCAAACGTTACAACGTAACTGGGTGATTATAAAGGTGCTCTATAGGTGTCTCCAAAGGTACATGTTGGGTTGGCGTATTTCGAGATTAGGATTTTTCACTCCGATTGTCGGAGAGGTATCTCTGGGCCCTCTCGGTAATGCACATCACATAAGCCTTGCAAGCATTGCAACTAATGAGTTAGTTGTGAGATGATGTATTATGGAACAAGTAAAGAGACTTGCCGGTAATGAGATTGAACTAGGTATTGAGATACCGACGATCGAATCTCGGGCAAGTAACATACCGATGACAAAGGGAACAACGTATGTTGTTATGCGGTCTGACCGATAAAAGATCTTCGTAGAATATGTAGGAGCCAATATGAGCATCCAGGTTCCGCTATTGGTTACTGACCGGAGACATGTCTCGGTCATGTCTACATTGTTCTCGAACCCGTAGGGTCCGCACGCTTAAGGTTTCGATGACAATTATATTATGAGTTTATGCATTTTGATGTACCGAAGTTTGTTCGGAGTCCCGGATGTGATCACGGACATGACGAGGAGTCTCGAAATAGTCGAGACATAAAGATTGATATATTGGAAGCCTATATTTGGATATCGGAAGTGTTCCGGGTGAAATCGGGATTTTACCGGAGTACCGGGAGGTTACCGAAACCCCCCGAGAGGTATATGGGCCTTAGTGGGCCTTAGTGGAAGAGAGGAGAGAAGGCCAGGGCTGGGCCGTGCGCCCCTCCCCCCTAGTCCAAATAGGACAAGGAGAGGGGGCCGGCGCCCCCCTTCCTTCTCTCTCTCCTCTTTCCCCCCTCCCGAATCCTATTCCAACTAGGAAAGGGGGGGGGATCCTACTCCCGGAGGGAGTAGGACTCCTCCTGGCGTGCCCTCTCCTGGCCGGCCGCACCCCCCCTTTGATCCTTTATATACGGAGGCAGGGAGCACCCCTAGAGACACAAGTTGATCTTCGTGATCGTTCCTTAGCCGTGTGCGGTGCCCCCTCCACCATATTCCAGCTCGGTCATATTGTAGCGGTGCTTAGGCGAAGCCCTGCGACGGTTGAACATCAAGATCGTCACCATGCCGTCATGCTGACGGAACTCTTCCCCGACACTTTGCTGGATTGGAGTCCGGGGATCGTCATCGAGCTAAACATGTGCTAGAACTCGGAGGTGCCGTAGTTTCGGTGCTTGATCGGTCGGGCCGTGAAGACGTACGACTACATCAACCACGTTGTGCTAACGCTTCCGTTGTCGATCTACAAGGGTACGTAGATCACACTCTCCCCTCTCGTTGCTATGCATCACCATGATCTTGCGTGTGCGTAGGAAATTTTTTGAAATTACTATGTAACCCAACAGAATCCAGGCGAACCACCCAACACCGGCGGCCAGCCAACCCTACCTCCAAACTGCGGCGGCCAGCCTATTCTTCCCCTCACCGTCGGCCATCCCACACCTCCTTCCCCAGTCATCCAGCCTGCTATTCCCTCCGCTTTCTCCTTCAGCGATACGATCACTGACATCACTCCTTTCATCCCCATTGTTCTTGATCTCCACAGCCACAACTACTATCATTGGAGGCATATCTTTGAGATCCATCTTGGCCGCTATTCTCTCCTTCATCACATCACCGGCGACACACCACCGGCCCCCGCCAATCCCAGATGGCTCAAGGATGATCTTGCCATTATTCAGTGGCTGTATACCCGCATCTCCACCGAGCTCTTCAACCTTGTGGTGACCGATGGTGCCACCGCCCGTGACATCTGGCTCGAGCTCCGCCGGCTGTTTCAGGACAACCGCGACGCTCGCATCTCCGCGCTCAACATGGAGCTCCGCACCATCACTCAAGGTGATCGCCCTGTCGGTGTTTTCTGCCAATGCATCAAAGCCATCGGGCGACGAGCTGCGTGAGCTCGGCGAGGTGGTTGCCGACCGCTCCCTCCTTCATGCGCTCATGGGTGGCCTCGACGACCGCTTCGCCCAGCAGGCGACCTTGATTCCCATGCTCCGACCTTTGCCAATGCTCGCCGAGGCGCGCTCCATGCTCCAGATGGAGGAGCAGAATCAGGCGCGCAAGGCCAGCACGCCTCGCCTCTTCCACACCTCGGCTCGCCCTGCTCCGACTCCTGCGGGTTCGTCCGCGGCTTCCTCTCCGGCGCCTCCAGCACCTCAACCGCTGCCGGGGTGGTGCCCCAGCCCCAACTACAAGGGAAAAAACCCGATCTATCGGCCACCAAAGCAGGGATCGACGTCTTCTTCATCGAGCTCTACTCCTGCACCGCCAACCGCTGCACCATCTCCTGTGCCTTCCTCACCGGCTCCCTCAACATGCGCCCTCCACACGATCCCTGGACGGGGCTCGTGCAGGCTTGGCCCATGCCATGGTCCGCACCCTCCCCGTACGGTGCTCCGCCGGCCTACACCGGCGCTTGGGTGCCCGGCCTTCGCCCTTCCACCGGCGCTCCTGGGCTCCTGGGCTCTCGTCCACCACAGCAGGCCTACACCGCCTATGCTCCTCTGTACTAGGCCATGGCGGCGCCAACGGCGCACTCCTTGTACCCCTACGGGGTGCCCACACCATCAACCTGGGAGCACGCTGCATCACCAGTGCCATCGCCACCTCAGCCACCCGCCGCTGCTGCTGCTCCTTCATCTTCGACCGCGCCGGCCTGGGATCAGGCTGCCTTCATCGCCGCCATGAACTCTCTCACCAGCCAAGACGCAGGTAACGAGTGGATCTTCGACTCTGGTGCATCTGCGCATATGTCTGCATCTAGTAGCTCGCTTTCTTCCATTCATCCCTCTCTTCTCTTTCCCTCCATTACTATTGGTAATGGTTCCACTGTCCCTATCTCTTGTGTCGGCACTTCCTCTATTCCTTCCTCTCACTCCCCTCTTCTTCTTCGCGAGGTTCTAGTCGCTCTTGCCCTCATTAAAAACCTCATCTCAGTTCGTCGTTTCACTATTGATAACCAAGTTTCTGTGGAATTTGACCCTTTTGGATTGACTGTGAAGGATCTTCGCACCCGGATGGAGCTGGCGCGCTTTGATAGTTCGGGCGATATGTACACCGTCCATGGCGCCTCCACTCCTTCGCCCCACGCCATGCTCGCCTCCATCAGTCTGTGGCATCGACGGCTCGGCCACCCCAATCATGCTACTACAACCACCCTCCTCGACGCGTTTAGGATCCCTTACAGTCATGACTCTCATGACTCGTCTCTTTGTCAATCGTGTCAATTAGGCAAGCATGTTAGGCTGCCTTTTAGTTCTTCTACTACCAGTAGCTCTTTCCCTTTTGAACTGTTGCATTGTGACTTGTGGACGTCACCTATCCCTAGTGTATCCGGTTTCAAGTACTATCTTGTTGTTCTTGACGATTATTCTCACTTTATATGGACCTTTTCCCGTACGAGCGAAATCTGGTGTTCACAGCTTGTTTGTCAACTTCCAGCGTTACGTTTTCACTCACTTCTCTCTTCCCATTCGCTTCTTGCAATGTGATAATGGTCGCGAGTTCGACAACACCCGCAACCGTGAATTTTTTCTTCACCACGGCATTCTTCTCCGGTTTTCATGTCCCTACACCTCGCCCCAAAATGGGAAAGTTGAACGCTCACTTCGCACGATCAACGACATTCTCCGTACCCTACTCATCCATGCATCCATGCCTCCTCAATATTGGGTTGAAGCGCTTCGGCATGCCACATATTTACTTAATGTCCGGCCCACCAAAACTTGTCCTCGCTTCTCTCCCTATGAGTCTCTCTTCCTAGCCCCACCCACCTACGCCGATCTTCGTATTTTCGGATGTCTATGCTTTCCCAACTTATCTGCCACTACTGATAACAAACTCTCACCTCGTTCCTTGCCCTATGTCTTGCTCGGTTTTTCTGATTCTCACAAAGGCTATCGCTGCCTCCATCTTCCTACAGGTCGTGTTATTCTGTCTCGCCACGTCATGTTTGATGAAACCATTTTTCCTTTCGCCACTCACGCTACCCCAAACTTTTCTGCCCCAATTTCCGGCGCTGTCACCCCTTCACCACGCTCTTCAGCGATCGACGTGCATGGCGCTGTTGACGTGCATGGCGCTGTTCATCTGGACCCTACTCACCCACTGCATGCCCAAGATTCGCCACCCACTACCGCTTCCACAACCGACCAACCCAGCCACGGCGATCTCTCGGATCGCCCGCCACCCAGCTCCCCGGGCCCCGCCACTCCACCACACAGCTCCCCGGGCCCCGCCACTCCACCAACCAGCTCACCTGGTCCCGCCACTCCACCAACCAGCTCTCCAGGCTCCGCCACTCCACCAATCCCGACTCCTTCTTCTGATTCAGCTGACCCCTCCATGCCACCGACTGCTGTTCCCGTTCCCATTCCTCGTAACGCCCACACCATGCGCACACGCAGCAAGTCTGGCTTTGCCCAACCTGTTGATCGCCTCAACCTCACAGCTTCCACATCTCCTATCTCCCCCATTCCCACCTCTTACAAAGCAGCCCTTCTCGATCCAAACTGGTTCCAAGCCATGAAAGAAGAGTATGATGCCCTTCTTCTCAATAACACCTGGTCGCTCATTCCTCGACCTCCTGGTGCCAACGTAGTCTCTGGGAAATGGGTGTTTCGTCACAAATTCCATTCGGATGGTTCCCTCTCCCGCTACAAGGCTCGCTGGGTTTGTCGTGGCGATTCCCAGCAACCTGGCATCGATTTCGACGAGATATTCTCTCCGGTCGTCAAACCTAGCACCATCCGTGTAGTTCTCAACTTAGCCGTCTCCTCCTCCTGGCCCATTCACCAACTCGATGTCAAAAACGCCTTCCTACACGGCTCTCTCACTGAAACCGTTTACTGCCGGCAGCCGCTTGGGTTTTCCCACTCTTCCTATCCTGATCACGTCTGCCATCTCCAAAAATCCTTGTATGGCCTTAAGCAAGCACCCAGAGCTTGGTTTCAACGGTTTGCCTCGTTCATCCAGAGTCTCGGATTCATTCCCTCACGTTCTGACTCCTCTCTGTTCATCTACCACTCTTCCACCCACACTGCATATTTACTCTTATATGTTGATGACATAGTGTTGACGGCCTCCTCCGACTCTCTTCTCACTCACATCATCTCTTCTCTGCGCCAAGAATTCTGCATGACTGACCTCGGTCATCTTCACCACTTTCTTGGTATAGCTGTCTCATGCTCTTCCGCTGGCCTCTTCCTCTCCCAACGCCAGTATGCTATTGAGCTGCTCTCCAAGTCCGGCATGCTGGAATGCCATCCTACACGCACACCTGTTGAGACCGGTGCCAAATTGTCTTCCGCCGGAGAACCTGTTCCTGACGCCACCCTATATCGTAGCATTACTGGCGCCCTTCAGTATATCACTCTCACAAGGCCTAAAATCACCTATGATGTTCAACAAGCATGCTTATACATGCATGACCCACGTCTTCCACATATGAACCATGCCCGTCGCATCCTTCGATACCTCAAAGGTACTCTTGATCACGGTCTCTCCATCACTCCATCCTCTCCAACCTCTCTCACAGCTTACTCGGATGCAGACTGGGCGGGATGCCCAGATACACGTCGATCTACCTCGGGATACTATGTTTATTTGGGTGATAATCTGATTTCATGGTCGTCGAAGCAACAACTTATTGTTTCCAGGTCGTCTGCGGAGGCTGAGTATCGCTCGGTCGCTCATACAGTGGCGGAGACTGTTTGGATTCGACAACTACTCAGCGAGCTTCACCGACCTCTGCACCATGCTACTATTGTCTATTGTGACAATATTTCCGCAGTGTACATGTCATGTAATCCCGTGCAGCATCGTAGAACTAAGCACATCGAGATAGACATCCATTTTGTTCGCGAGAAGGTAGCTCTAGGTGAGGTTCGAGTTCTGCATGTTCCTACTTCCGCCCAGTTTGCCGACATCTTCACCAAAGGGCTTCCAACAACAACCTTCCTCGACATACGCTCCAGTCTCAACGTCGTCGACGCCGCCGCTGACACTGCGGGGGGGGGGGGTGTTAGAGCGTGGACTCGCTTCCCACTTGGATTGCACGATCGTTGCACGATCGTCTCTCCCCACGTCCTGCCGCGGTTGCGCCCGGCTCCCCTATTTATGTACTCCTCTCTGTATTCTGTAAGGACACTGAACAATCAAGCACTTTACAAATTCCAATTAGTACATTGCGCTCGAAACACAAAACGCACAGTCTCTGCCAGATCAGACACCCCCTGAAGTCGAGCTATATTGACTAGGAGATTCACCAGGAGATAAGACACCACTTCGCGTGCTCTAAGCCCTGGAGGAGGTCCCCGCAAGGGATAGCATCTAGTTAGGTTTCTTTAGTCTAGAAACCTCCAGTTTTGTAGCAACTCTCGGAACCTCCGGTTAGTTGCCCTCAGCCATCTCCTTCCCCATCATGGTCGGCACCACTTTCTCAGTCGTCGGGGCAGCGCTGGTCCCCGGTCACCCATGGCCCAAGCCGGGGCAGTCCTGTTCGGCGCATAGGCTGTCGCGAAGCGACCACGCGCATACCCCCGCCCCACTCCCCGTTGTGCATAAGTGGGCCGACCCACGTAGATCATGTCCGGTTTTGGGAAGGTCCTTCCTAAGCCGGGTTTTTCTCCTTTTTCATTTTCTTTTTTCCATTGCCCCTTTTTGTTTTATAGTTTTTGTTTATTTTCTTTCGCTTTTTATTTTATTTTTATTCTTTGTTTTTTCTTTTTCTTGTTTTTTTGAATATTTTATTCACTGAATTAAAAAAATGTTCATCTAAATCAAGAATGTTTGTGAGATCCAAAATTAGTCATCGTATCTTAAATTTGTTCACCACAATTTTGAAAAATGTTAATCGATTTTCTAAAAGTTCATAAAAATTTCAAAAAATGTTCTAGAATTGAGAATTTGTTCCTCAAATTCATAAAAATGTTCATCAAATCAAAGTTTGTTCATCTAATAAAAAATGTTCATCAATATTCAAAGGGAAAGGCTTACCTTCTGTCGGCCGATCTCGAGCCCACGTCCGTTGGCTCCGTGTCCGTCGGATCGTCTTTTGATCCAACGGCCGATAGCACCCGTACCCACGCGCACGGGTCTGCAGCTGAGCTGCTATTTCAGAAACGCTTTCTGCAATAGAGCGCTTGTTGCGGGGCTCTGTGGTTAGATCCAGCAGCGAGGAGGCGGAACACCGTGCGGTTGGGACAGAGGCGGCGACTGGGTGGTCGACGGCGGCTAGGTAACCGCGGCAAACCAGCCGTGATGGCGATGACGACGGGATCTGAGGTTGCTGACGGCTGCATAAGCAGCAGGTGTGTATCTTTTTTTGCAACAAAGACCTTGTTTCAGAAATAAAGAACTATTCGGGGTGAAGTGTTTTTTCAACAACAGGGTCTATTTTTAGAAAGTTTCTACAACACAAGTCTTGTTTCAGATAAAAAGCAAAGATTTTTTTTCTGCAACAAGGTTCCTGCTTCAGAAACATATGCCCGGTTACAGAAAGCGTTGAAGAAGCACACGATCTTAAAGCGTACAAGGCCAAGAATTGCAACACGATGCGTGTTTCAGAAACATAGCTTCAGTTGCAGAAATCGCAAAAGAGTTTCCGGCGTGGGAGCTCGTTGCCGCCATGCCGGAGTAGAGGTCGCACCTGTGCTCAAAGCAGGCCCCCTCGGTGAGCTCAATTTGTGTCAGGTCCAACCATCTGACACACGATATGATGCGCTGGAGTAGCTCCCGCACGCCGGCGGCGGGCAGATTTTGCGGTGGGTTGGCCGCGGCACCGCGCGGGGTGCAGCTCTGTCGGAGCCAGCGACAGGAGTGTTGCTTCTGCAACAAAGCATTTGTTGCGGGAATAACGAGTGGGCATGCGGAACGCGGGCACTAGATCGGATGGCTATCAGCTCGGGTTTCCAATGGCCCTCGCGGCGACGGATAAAATCTAAACATCGACCGGCGGACGCGTAGCGTCGCCCATATTCAAATTCACGAACATTTTTATTAAATTCGTGAACATTATTCGCATTGAAGGACATTTTTTGGCTCCACGAACTTTTTCAAAATTCACATTTTTTTGAATTTTAGAACTTTTTTGAAATCCCGAATTATTTAAACAAGAAAAGAATGAAAAAAAACAAAACTAAAAAAGAAAATAGGGGGCGTCTTGCTCCGTTCATGGGCCGGCGCAAATGGGCGCGTGGGGGCAGCGCCGAAGAGAAGAGAGGAGGGCGTGGGGTATTTTCGGAAAATCCTACTTGACGCACCTTGCGTCTTGTCGAGCTTTCGCACAGAGGTTCGCCAGCGAGGGATGACCTGGGCCGGCCCGCCCACCGCTATGCCATCTCGGTTTTGGGAACCTTCCAGGAATTCCTGAACCGGCTTTCTTCGGTTTTGGGAACTTTCTAGAAGCTTCCTGAACCGTTTTTTTGCTGTTTCAATTTATTTTTTTACTGTTTCTTTTTTCTATTTTTTCTCATTTTTCTGTTTCTTCTTCTTTATTTTTCGTTTTTATTTCAAAAAATATTCGGAGTTTTCTTCTCAAATTTATAAAAAAGTTTGCATTTACAAAAATTTAGGAGTTTCAAAACTTTCTTGTTTTTCAAAAAATGTTTGTGTTTGCAAAAATTGTTCACGTTTTCAAATTTCTTCCGTAGTTTCAGAAAATGTTTGTGTTTTAAAAAAAACATTTCCTTTTCAGTATTTCTGTTTCTTTACTTCATTTTTTTCTTTTTCTTTGTATTTCATTTTTCTTCTCTTTCTTGTTCTTGAGAATTTCAAATTTTGTTCAAAAATTCAAAAAGTTATTCAGAAATTTAAAAAATGTTCCTGTTATTATATTTTGTTAACAAATTCAAAAATCAATTCTCCATTTTTTACAAAAATCTTTGCATATTTGAAAAAAAGTTCACCTTTCAAATATTCTCCATTCTTATTAAAATGTTCGCGTTTTCGAATTTTGTTCAGGAGTTTGACTTTTTTTCCTCTTTCAAAATTCATTCACAATTTCAAGAAAATGTGTGTGCTTCCCAATTTTGTTCGGTAGGTTCAAACATTGTTTCCATTTCAAAATTTGTTTGCAATTTTCGAAAATGTCTCTATTTCTAAATTTGTTTGGGAGTTTCAAAAAATGTTTGCAAATGTTTCAAAATGTTTACATTTTCCAATTTTGTTGAGGAGTTTCCATTTTTTTTCAATTTTCAAAAAAAAATTCACGTATCCAAAATTTGTTCTGGAATTTGAAAATGTTCATCTTCTTTTTTTTCGGTTTTCTGCTTATTTTCACCGATCCTTTTTTGATTTTTGAGAATATTTAACAGTTTTAAAAAATGTTCTTGATTTCATAAAAACTGATCATGTTTTTCAATAAATGTTTGAAATTTTTAAAAATGTTTTAATTTTCGTATTTTTGTTCTGAGTTTGAAAAAATGTTCTTGGTTCAAAAATTGTTCACGGATTCCAAAATATTTGCGTTTCCAATTTTTTGTTCAGAGTTTAAAAAAATGTTCCCTTTAACAAAAAATTGTTCACATATTAAAAAATGTTCGTGATTTTCAGAAAAGTGTTCCGTTTTATCAAAAAATTCTTCGCATATTCAAAAAATATTGGAGCTATTTATTTTCCTGCTCAAATTTGAAAAGTGTTCGCTTTTTTAAGAAAAACACTTTTTCAGAATAATGATAGAGTTCGGAATTTGACAAAATGTTCGGATCTACATAACTTGTAGCTTTGCGCGCCGTAGTGAAACCTGAAAGCTTATCTAACTTGTTGGCTAGACTCGCCGCGGGAGCAACGTCAGCTCCCATGTTCGATCCCTCCCGCTTGCAGTATTTTTTTGGGATTTTTCACTGGGTTACGCTAATGGGCCGGCCCAGCTGGAGTCGCGCCTGTGCGTCCGCTCGGCAATTCGCCGCAACGAGCGGCTCATAGGAACAGCCTATATTTTCTGCTGGTCCAGCAGTTTGATTTGAGCCCAGCACAGCCCATCCCAACCAAAAAAGGCCCGAACCACACGCATGCTGCACGGTGTGCCCAGAGCACACGCTCGCGCCGGCGCCGCCGTCACCCACCCTCCGGTCTCCGTCCCACCCGGCCTTCCCACGCGTCCCCCTCCCTCCTGCGCCTGCTGACTGGCTGCTCCGACCCGACCCCCTACTGCCGAGCCGAGTTGCCTTTCAAGGCTCCGCCCCGGCCAGCGGCCGGCTCGCCGTGCTGCACAGCTGCAGCGCAGAGCGGCAGAGCCCCAGAGTAGCCGCCGTGCTGTTGTGTGCTGTGGCTGTCGCCTGTCGCCGACTCGCCGTGTCGTTGTGCACTCGTGCTGCTGCTGCCTCTCTGCTGCGCGGCTGCGCCCAAGATTGGGTATTTTTTTTCTGCCAAATTGATGCATTTGATTAGCCCCTGTCTTTCCTCTGCATTCGAACGTTGTACTGAACTAGTGAAATTGAACTGAAAATAATCGATGGATTTTATCAGTGTATGTACTCAAATTGATTCGTTTTTATGTCAATTTTATTTCATGTTGTAGAACTAAGGGAATGTTATGATGTGTTTTTGAGTAGCTATAAGTGCCCACATTTTCCCATGTTACTGAATTTATTTGTTTCTGGCCCGGTGCTTACTATTGTTCCTGGCTCCGCCATTGACTCGGCGCAGCCCACCGGAACTCGCCGCCGCCGCCAGAGCTGTGACTCACATTCAACGTGCCATCCACTCCGCCCTTGTGCGAACCAACTTCAATGCGCCGGTACTACAACCGCCTCCCCCTTTTTTTGCGTCAATGCACCATTCTCTACTGTTCGAGGTGCGTGAGCTCGGACGCAACCTCGAATTGTTGACCCGTAATCCAGTCTGAGTGATGAGACGAAAACAGATATTTGAGCAAATAGATGGTAACACATGAGATTAACCAAAGCACATATCCGCGGTTGAGAGTCTTGGCATCAGTTGCGCTGCAACCGTGCTCTAGAACACTAGATTATTAATGGCCGGAACAGCAGAACGGCCAATTTTGACATAACATTATTTACTACAGTCTACATAGAACAGTACTACACTGCTACAGATAGGCATTTAGAAGATCTCCTTGTACACTATGTTTTTCGCCTTTCCTTTGCTTGCGTGCTCTTCGTCGTCAGTGATCAGGATCTTCAGGCCATGCCTGTTTGTTACTCTGGAGACTGCCACATAGAGTTGCCCATGAGCAAAAACTTGCCTGGGCAAGTAGAGGCCGACCTTGTTCAAAGATTGTCCCTGGCTCTTGTGGATTGTCATCGCGAAGCACACAGAGAGAGGATATTGCTTTCTTTTTAGAACAAATGGCCATTTAGGCTCGAATGGCAACATGATGATCTGAGGGATGCACACCTTAGCACCGACGTGTGCTCCAGTTATGATCTGCGCTTCGATGACTCTTTCTCCAAGTTTTGTGATTATCATTCTAGTACCGTTGCACAGCCCTGCACTTTGATTGATGTTGCGGAGAAGCATCACTGGCAGACCAACTTTGAGCTCAAGTAGGTGTTTTGGACATCCCGGATGCTTTAACTTGTTTAGAAACTCTGTAGTATACAACAATTCCATTTCATGGCTGTAATTCATCGATGTGCTCACACTGTCATGGCTCAGGTACGTCACCTTGTCACCTTGGATTTGACTCATAATATACTCATTGATTTCATTGACTGTCTCGTTCAATGGACACAGTATCGCCCTTTCTTCCAGGAACTCGTGTTTGCAGAGATTGTCTTGCAGGTCAGGATAGGTACTTTGGATGATTTCTGTTTTTGGATCATCTCTATTTTCTAGCAGCAGGTCACTGGGGATACCTAGATAGTCCTTTTTATCTAGTAAACATGTGTCTCCATTGCCAATCTGTAGTATCCACTCTGCAAATTCCGCAGTCTTCTGCTGCTCTGCTTGATCACTGGATAGAGATTTGAGCCGCATATTTTTTGTCAGATTAAATACCTCGAAATATTGCCAGAGGTATGAACATTTGATTGATGCATCTATAATGTGCTCCCGTCCTCCTTTTGGCACAACAGGGAGGATTTGTCGGAAGTCCCCTCCAAGAACAACAGTCATGCCGCCAAAGGGCTTGGCACAACTATTCTCATTTGTGAACCTCAGCACGTCCCTTAGGCTCTTGTCAAGTGCCTCAAAGCATTGTTTGTTTGCCATTGGAGCTTCGTCCCACAGTATTAGTGACGTCCTCATTAATAAATCCGCCACATCTGAACCTTGTTTGATGTAGCATGTAGATTGATCTGTCAGATTGATTGGAATATTGAACGTTGAGTGTGCTGTTCTACCTCCTTGAAGCAGAAGTGCTGCGACGCCAGAAGATGCAACTGCAAGTACGATTTTCCCCTCTGATCTTAGCCTTGTTGTGATAGCTTTCCAAAGGTATGTCTTACCTGTCCCACCATGGCCATCCACAAATATTATTCTCCCTAATGATTGATCAGCTGATTCTATTATTGCATCAAAGGCCTTCTTCTGATCAAAATTTAGATTCTTTAGTATTTGCACGTGCTCACCCTTCAGTTTGTCTTTGTCATAGTTCATCTCTTCATTTATAAGCCTTTTCTCAGTTTCATGTAACCCGGGCATATTTGGTAGCTCCATGCCAGGGTATTCCTTTAGTGATTTTCCAGCTTGTCCCATTTGCTTCTCAATTTCCATTAAACTGCATTCCCTTTTGTGTGAAGGACTGAAGGGGGCTGGAAAGTCCAAGATCCAGCTTGGTGTATGCTGTATGTCTTTAGAGAGAACCTCCCAGTTGGATTCCCATAACATCCTTGGGTCAGTAACCTCACAGTGGCACAGTATAGTTGCAAACAATTGTCGTAGTTGCACCCCAGATGCCCAGTTGGATGCTTCCTTGATGCATTCAATCCACTCATTGTCATTGTTCAGAAATCCTAGCGCACGACATGCTGATTTGTATGACGAATGCACAATTCCGTTGACTGTCCTGATGTCTTCAAATGTCATGCAACCCTTCGCAGTGTTGAGGAGAACTCTAAGATAGTACCTTTCTCCACTTGCAGGATGTGCATTGTAGATCCTGCCAATTTTCTTTCCTCCTCTTCTCCGTGTCCACTTCTTTTCTGTGTGATTCCATGTCCATTTTGTAGGAAACTCTGAATATGTTAATTCTCTGGCATCTTCATGCTTTTTGTTCGTCTCCATCCACTCGGTAAACATAGTGACACCTGATCTTGGGTGTCTAATGATTTCATCTAGGTTTCTGGAGTCAGGAAAAATTACTAGTTGCTTGTTCTCCTGGTGAAACGTTAGCCTCTCAACAGATGGTTCTTGGTACTGCAGAGGGAATCTGAATATTCGCCAGCATGCTTCAGTCGCTGTTATGTATCTACATCTTAGGTACATTTTAATCTCATCATCAGTCTTTGATGGTACTTTTTCTTGAACCAGTGCTGTTGCTTGGTCATCTCCTTTGTGTATGTCCTTAAAGAGGTACTTGATTGACATGCATTTATTACACCACTCCACATTTATGTGCGCTTGGAATTTCACCAGCAGATCTTTGTTGTATGGTACAACAAAACCATTGTTCATTTTGACTCCTCCCTTATCTATTTGTCGCCCATTGTCTCGTCTCCTGTATCGTGGGAAATGGTCTTCATCTATGATCGTCTCTTCAGAAAATATTTTTGGAAAGCGCTTGGTGCACATATATTTCTCCATGCACGGGGACTTTGGATTTGCCTCTCCACACGGTCCGTGCATCATAAAATTCTTGACAGCTTTGAATGTTTCTGGATCCTTGTCATTGTCCGGGATCTCAGCGCATATTATTTCATCAATTTGTGAGGGCTTGAGACTTTTTTGTCCGTTTTCAAGGAAAATTAGAATATGGGCATGTGGGAGTCCTCTCTTTTGAAATTCTATTGCGTAGACGGCTGCATTTTTAAAATTTGTGTTAGTAAATGACTGGCCATGAAAAAAAAATGCAAGCATCTGATACTGATAAAGTGATAAGTGATGATTCACGAATACTCTTTTTTTGCGGGAAATGATTTACAAATACTTACTTGCTTTAGTCTTTCCAAAATGCTGTTTTCTGCTAATATCAGACATTAGCTCTTTCAGTTTTAGCATGAACACTCGAACTATAATATCAGGGCGTTCTGCTGGCTTCTGGTTCCCAGCTTCATTTAGCATCAACCGAATCTCTGGCCAATTAGGGTTGCATGTGAATGTTATGAACAATTGGGGTTGTCCAGCCCAACGGCATATTGCCATCATATCTTGGTAGTTTTGCTCTTTGTTTCGAGGACTTCCTGTAAAACTTGCTGGGAGTACTATTCTCCTGCCTACTTGTTCTGTCCGCGTGTCTCCTTTTCTGAATGCATCCTGTAGTCCGTCATAAAGTTCCGTTCGTAAAATTCCTTGATTTTCTCTGATCCAGTGGAGCCTATTATGTTCGATGCATGTGAAGACATCAACCACAAACTGCATTGACAGATTTCCACACGTTAGCATTAACATCGACTGGCCTGGGCGCTGTTGGAGGTGATATGCATAGTATTCCAGCATGCTGATGTATTTCTTGTTACTTAAACCTTTCCTTTTGTTGTATTTTATTCCAAGTCTATAACCATCTTCTCCATATGGGAAGAGCAACGGGTATTGCATGGCCATGAATTTTGGATGGATTTCTGATATCCTTTTAGGTTTCTTATCTTTGTACTCAAGAACAATGTCACGTCCATATCTTTGGGTTGGATCTTTGACTATCAACGCGGCAACTTCTGATGTTGATGGCATGTTGTGTTGTCTCCCATCTTGATCCCTATCACCGAGTAACCTTAGAGTCAAGTTATTGTAGTCATTTTCTTTAAATCTATCTCTTGCCATCCGGAACGATTGTGCCAATGTGTTATTCTTGTCGAGCATGGTTAGTAGGCCACTGACAATTTTTTCATCTAGTGAGGCATCACGTTTACCAGACCTTGATGCTTCTATCCTGTTCTGGATCTCATTCTTTGTGTCATAGATATACAACTGTTGAAAACGAGGCTTATTTCCTTCTTCAGGTAGCAGGGTTCCTATCTGGTGGCGGTTCTGACCATTCAGTCGGAAAACATAAGGTCCACGCCCTTTGTTTATTTCCTTATCCAAAGTCCCCCCCATTGATGTGAACGCAAACATGGAATTGTAAGACCTAATGTTTTTTCGGTAGTTTGCTGATATTTCCCCTCCACCCCTTGTCAATAAACTTGTAAGGTAAGGCGGTGGTTCTTTAAATGGCGGCAAGATAATCTTCCCTTGTTTGCAGCATTGTCCAAAGGATGGTTGTGTGCTACTGGAAGATTGTAGTTTTTCTCCATGCCACATAAGTGCATGGCAGTGCTGGCAGATGCATGTTGGCCCCCCAAAGTTCCATATCTTACTGGCATTAGAATTGTCAACCCTGTCTATTTCACCATTATTGATTCTGGCACGTTTTCTGCTCTTATTAAGTTTAATTCGTGCTTTCCTCTTCATTCGTGCCGTTCTTGTTAAGTCGTCCTGGCGTCTTAGTTTCATCATCTGGTCAGCCATTATTGCACTGTTTACAGCTGATGATTCCATGACTTGTGCTGGTTGATAATTTGATTTTGCCCCGAACGTGTGGCAACGTTGGCAAGTGCATAATTTTTGCAATCTCCAGCCCAGTGTTTGTTGTTTTCTTATAGCTGCCTCCTCAAAATTCCATATCTTACTACCAGTATTTGTGTTGAATTGCTCCTTCAACACAAGTTTCCTCTTCATCCTTGCTGTTCTTGCTAATTCATTTTCTTGTCTTTGTTTGGTAATTTGCTTCACAGTTACTGCACTGTGTACAGCTGATGGTTCCTTGAGTTGCAATGGTTGATGATTTGAATTTCCTCGTAACACCTTGCAAATTCGGCACCTGCACATGCATGGTTCCTTGAGTTGCAATGGTTGATGATTTGTACGCAAGTTCCAAAAAGGTATTTGTTGATCTGTATAGCTGATGGCAGGTAGGGCATCTCTTCCTTTGCCTTTTCCCATCAGGTCTGTATCTGTTACACTTAGTGGCCTCTTGCGCTGATGGTCTCGCTCTTCCTTTTTTCTCTTGCTCATCAGATTAGTTCTGTACCGATGCTTGATTTTATTTATCTTGCTGCTCTTTCTGCTTCTGAGTTCGGGTCATACACTCTTCCCCCTTCAAGATTTCTACTGATTCTTTTGACTGGCTTTAATTGTTTTGGCCCTGATGGGCATTATTTTCCTGCACACACACGTGAGAAAAACATGACACAACAGATCCTTTAGGCTGGAGAAAAATTCCACAGCTCTTACGAATAGCACGAGTCAAATTCAGTACTTGCAGAAAAAATTGTGATCACATAGCATAAGAGACTTGGTGTCTGTTTGGGAAAAAACAAGAGCTGCCTTGATCTATTATTTTGTTAGCAAACCAAGTCAGGGCCCGCAGAAGTTGGCAACAGCTTGAATTAGTGCTGAACGATGTTATAAATGTTCAAATTAGACCCGTGTTATTACCTACATGAGCTAAGGCAATCATGTTTCTTTCTTTCTAAGTCAAAGTCAGTGCATATCATTGTCTTGCTTCAGAGCAACCCAAAACTGTGATCAGGTGAAATATTTGGCTAGCATAGCAATGTATATTTGTGAGTTGCATCAACCATTTAGAGGAAACTTGAGTTATGTGTTGTTGAGACACTACCTTCAACTGACTAGCTTCAATTGTTCCCATTTCTCCTCTGCATGAAGCTGCATTGCCCTGAAAGCTAGAAGAGATTGTCCGACTGAAATACAGAAGAACAAGATGAGTCCATGAAAGGAACGCGGCCGTGGATCGTGAAAGAAGGATAGGAAATGAAGCACAAGATCACCTTGCACCTGCGTGCCCCACCTGGCCGTCTTCTCTGCAGCACAGTCTGCCGTTGGATTGCTCCTTGAACACAAGTTTCCTGACCATCAGTAAAACTCTGAACTGATTTCTCGCTGCTGACGATGCATATCCATCCTTCCCAGAGCCCACTCAAGGCAGTGACCGCAGGTGCGTACTGGAAGGTGGCGATCTAGCAGAGCGGCGCAGGCCGGACAGAGGTCTGTGCCTAGTGGAGCGGCAGCTGCCGGTGCCTGTTCATCTAACACCCCTTGTAACTGATGCATTCTTGTACAGTCTGATCCCGTGACCATGTGCTGAAGAAAGTGACACCCAAAACTGCAGAATCTGCTTCAGTCTCTTCTCACCAGGATATGATGGACATGACTCTGAACCCCTTTGGATTCCTTTGGCGCTGCGTGCGTGCGTGCGTGTGCAGTACAGTATGAGATTCCCACTCCAGCAGCAGCACGCCAGGTAAGTCTTGTCCATGCCCCACGCCTTTTATGCAATTTACGTTTTTGGCATGTTTCCATTTCATTTTGAGGTTTTGGCCAGAGCCAAATTGAATGAATATCCGGCTCTTCACATAGTGATGTGCATGTAATATAGTTTTTCTTCTTCTTCTTCTGAACTGTAACAACACACTTTGATAAGCTGACGTTAATTGTTCCGTGTTTTGGTTTTTGCAAGAAGAATAAACCGCCGAGGGAAAGGGTATGGGCAAACCAATTCCTTGCTGACCATCCAAAATCATGACCAGAATGATGGTAATGCCAATTTTAGTCGCAATCCAAACATCCAACTTCAGGTCCCGTGATCAGCCTACCGATCAATCGCAACGTTTGCATTGCGAAGCTGACAGGTGCATTGCTGCGATTCCTAATAACAAAATAGACAACCAGACTAACCTTAGTGCAAGGGTGACAAGCAGAAATACCATATGGTCAGCTGGCCCGACATCTGCAAGCCATGTGATCAGGATGGTCTGGGCATCATGTCGTCCAAACGCATGAACATCGCCTTGCTGACCAGATGGCTCTGGAGGATTGCCAACGGTGAGGACGGGCTTTGGCTTGACATCATTATAAACAAGTACCTTCGGGGCCAGCCGCTAGCCTTTTGCCAGCGCTCTGAAGGGTCCCAGTTCTGGCAATCCATCATCCAGCTGCTTCCGGTCCTTCGCATCAGTTCGTCCATCTCGATCGGCTCCGGCGCTGCTACATTGTTCTGGTTCGATCATTGGGCGGGTGACGCCCCTTTTGCCGCTCGATTCCCGGATTTATTTTCCACCGCGGTGGAGCCTAGGATCTCGGTCGAGGTCGCTCTCTCGGACCTTGGGCGCCTCGCGTTCTGGCGCCCCTTTGGTCCCCCAGATGTTGCTGCCTGGGATGAGATGCTCGAGTGCATCTCCTTCCACACCCCCGACGTAGACAGGGTCTCGCATCGCATGTCGTGGCACCTTGAGCCCTCGAGCCGTTTCTCCACTCGGTCCTTGTACCAGGCCATCGCCTCGTCGACGGCCCCGGCGGCTTTCACTGTTGTCTGGGCCATCAAGCTGCCGCTCGAGATAAGGATATTCCTATTGCAATGGATTAGGGGTCGGATACCTTCTGGGGTGGAGGTGCTCAAACGTAATGGCCCTAGGGACGGAATGTGTCCCCTCTGCGGTACAATAGAGGATGCGAACCACATATTCTTTGTGTGTGTCACGGCCCAATTGTTGGGGAACGTAGTAATTTCAAAAAATTTCCTATGCATACGCAAGATCATGGTGATGCATAGGAACGAGAGGGGAGAGTGTTGTCCATGTACCCTCGTAGACCAAAAGCGGAAGCGTTAGCACAACGCGGTTGATGTAGTTGTACGTCTTCACGATCCGACCGATCAAGTACCGAACGCACGACACCTCCGAGTTCTGCACACGTTCAACTCGATGACGTCCCTCGTAGTCCGATCCAGCCGAGTGTTGAGGGAGAGTTTCGTCAGCACGACGGCGTGGTGACGATGATGGTGTTCTACCGACGCAGGGCTTCGCCTAAGCACCGCTACGATATAACCGAGGTGGATTATGGTGGAGGGGGGCACCGCACACGGCTAAGAGATCCAAGGGATCAATTGTTGTGTGTTTGGGGTGCCCCCTGCCCCCGTATATAAAGGAGTGGAGGAGGGGGAGGGCCAGCCCTCTCTATGGCGCGCCCTAGGGGAGTCCTACGAGTAGGATTCCCCTTTTCCTAGTAGAACTAGGAGCCCTTCCATGTAGTAGGAGTAGGAGGGAAGGAAAGGGAAGGGAAAAGGAGAAGGAGAAGGAAGGAAGGGGGCGCCCCCCTCCCTAGTCCAATTCGGACCAGCCCATGGGGAGGGGTGCGGCCACCCTTTGAGGCCTTTCTCTCCTTTCCCGTATGGCCCATTAAGGCCCAATACGAATTCCCGTAACTCCCCGGTACTCCCGAAAATACCCGAATCACTCGGAACCTTTCCGATGTCCGAATATAGTTGTCCAATATATCGATCTTTATGTCTCAACCATTTCGAGACTCCTCGTCATGTCCCCGATCTCATCCGGGACTCCGAACTCCTTCGGTACATCAAAACACATAAACTCATAATAAAACCGTCATCGAACTTTAAGCGTGCGGACCCTACGGGTTCGAGAACTATGTAGACATGACCGAGACACGTCTCCGGTCAATAACCAATAGCGGAACCTGGATGCTCATATTGGCTCCTACATATTCTACGAAGATCTTTATCGGTCAAACCGCATAACAACATACGTTGTTCCCTTTGTCATCGGTATGTTACTTGCCCGAGATTCGATCGTCGGTATCTCAATACCTAGTTCAATCTCGTTACCGGCAAGTCTCTTTACTCGTTCCGTAACACATCATCCCGCAACTAACTCATTAGTTGCAATGCTTGCAAGGCTTATAGTGATGTGCATTACCGAGTGGGCCCAGAGATACCTCTCCGACAATCGGAGTGACAAATCCTAATCTCGAAATACGCCAACCCAACAAGTACCTTCGGAGACACCTGTAGAGCACCTTTATAATCACCCAGTTACGTTGTGACGTTTGGTAGCACACAAAGTGTTCCTCCGATAAACGGGAGTTGCATAATCTCATAGTCATAGGAACATGTATAAGTCATGAAGAAAGCAATAGCAACAAACTAAACGATCACGTGCTATGCTAACGGAATGGGTCAAGTCAATCACATCATTCTTTAATGATGTGATCCCGTTAATCAAATGACAACTCATGTCTATGGCTAGGAAACTTAACCATCTTTGATTCAACGAGCTAGTCAAGTAGAGGCATACTAGTGACATATTGTTTGTCTATGTATTCACACATGTATTATGTTTCCGGTTAATACAATTCTAGCATGAATAATAAACATTTATGATGATATAAGGAAATAAATAATAACTTTATTATTGCCTCTAGGGCATATTTCCTTCACCAATTCCTATGGAGTTGCTTTCATGAGGCCGTGGGCGTCCATTGGTGCTACACTAACCCCACCGACCTCCTCGCGGAGATTGAGGCCATTCCCCCTTCGGTCCGCCACATTAGGTGGCTCACCGTAGGCACGCTCGCGTGGACTCTCTGTACGGTCCGCAACAAGCTTGTGATTCAGCGCGTTCCCCTTCGACGTGCAACTGACGTTGTCTTTAAACTGTGTGGTTACCTGCAGCTCTGGCGGCCGCTTAGCCGCCCTTCCGACCAGGACGCCGTCAACACCTTCATCGCCGACCTTCGCTCGATGGCGCGTCGTCTGTCTCCGCCGCTTCCACCGCCTCCGCCAGAGCCTGATTAGCCTATTGTGGCTGCCCCACCCGGTGCTGGGTCTGGGCGTGTGTGTTGTGTAGGGCTTGTTGAGTTGTGCCCTCAGCAGTACCCCGTACTTGTGTCGTCTGCTACCTTGTGTGTGTGCCTCTGTGCCTGCGTGTGCGTGCATGGGTTGAACCTTGTTTCGTGGTTGTGCTCTGGCAGTTTGCTTTATATATAAAGCGGGGTGAAAGCCTTTTTTGATAAGCAGAGAACACATAACCATTCTCTGCTATAAATTGTACTAGCCACCAAGAATCCAAACCGCCATGAAATAAGGCTGAAAGATAGGTTTTCTCACACATACCGTCTACTCTAGCACATAGACCTGGCTTTTTTTGAGATAAACGAAAACTTTATTCATTAGAGATAGCAAGTACATCGTTTGTGAGGGTCATTACAATTTCATTTACAGGTTCCTCAAACCAATCAGAAATCAACGAAAATCTAGCTAAAGTCGCAAGCTTATGAGCTACTTTATTTGCTTCTCTGTTGCAGTGTTCGAATCTAGTAGCAACGAAGTCACAAGCATAATGAAAACAATTGTCGAAAATTGCCGCCGCCACACCCGCCGGCTGTCCTCCGTTCTTCATGGTATCAATCACCTCCAGGTTGTCCGAATTAATAATAAGGCGATTACATCCCGCCCTTTGCGCCAATGTTATACCAAATTTAAGAGCTAAGGCTTCTGCCATCAACACATCTTCGCAATAGTCAATCTTCCCGTTTCCTCTAGTGATAAACCTACCTTTTTCATCTCTCAAAACCACCCCCATCGTGCCCCTAAGTAGGTCATGGTCAAAAGTGTTGGGGAACGTAGTAATTTCAAAAAAATTCCTACGCACACGCAAGATCATGGTGATGCATAGCAACGAGAGGGGAGAGTGTTGTCTACGTACCCTCGTAGACCGACAACGGAAGTGTTGACACAACGTAGAGGAAGTAGTCGTACGTCTTCCCGATCCGACCGATCCAAGTACCGAACGTACGGCACCTCCGAGTTCTGCACACGTTCAACCTAGTGACGTCCCTCGAGTTCCGATCCAGTAAAATGTTGAGGGAGAGTTTCGTCAGCACGACGGCATGATGACGGTGATGATGTTCTACCAACGCAGGGCTTCGCCTAAGCACCGCTACGATATGAGCGAGGTGGAATATGGTGGAAGGGGGCACCGCACACGGCTAAGGAATGATCACGAGGATCAACTTGTGTGTCATGGGGTGCCCCTTGCCTCAGTATATAAAGGAGGGAGAGGGGGAGGTGCGGCCGGCCCTATGGGTGCGCCTGGAGGAGTCCTACTCCAACCGGGAGTAGAACTCCCCCCTCTTGCCTTGTTGGAAAAGGAAGGAGGAAGGGAGAAAGAGGAAAGGGGGGCGCCGCCCCCCCCCTTCCTTGTCCTATTCAGACTAGGGGGAGGGGGGGCCTGCCCTGGCCGGCCCTCCTCTTCTCCCTTATGGCCCATGTAGGCCCAATAACCCCCCGGGGGGGGGGGGTTCCGGTAACCCCCCGGTACTCCGATAAAATCCCGATTTCACCCGAAACGTTTTCGATATCGAAATATAGGCTTCCAATATATCAATCTTTATGTCTCGACCATTTCGAGACTCCTCATCATGTCCGTGATCACATCCGGGACTCCGAACAACCTTCGGTACATCAAAACACAAAAACCCTAATTACGATCGTCACCGAACTTTAAGCGTGCGGACCCTACGGGTTCAAGAACTATGTAGACATGACTGAGACACATCTCGGTCAATAACCAATAGCGGAACCTGGATGCTCATATTGGCTCCTACATATTCTACAAAGATCTTTATCGGTCAGACCGCATAACAACATACGTTGTTCCCTTTGTCATCGGTATGTTACTTGCCCGAGATTCGATCATCGGTATCTCAATACCTAGTTCAATCTCGTTACCGGCAAGTCTCTTTACTCGTTTCGTAATACA